>NW_007726279.1:774758-779006 GCF_000696425.1 Galeopterus variegatus | reverse complement strand
AGTTATACGATTTTTTTTTTTTGTCTTTTGTCTTTCTCCGTGTCCGGCAATGGATCGCAACCCTCAGTGTTGCCCCTGTACTGGACTGGGACCGGCAACGGGATTGCAAACCTCTGCGTTGCTCCCGCGCCTCGCTCAGCCAGTGAGTGGGAGCCGGTCCGTATGTGGGATCCGAACCCTCGGACGGGAGCGCCGCCGCGCTTCCCAAGCGGCGCACTATCCTGTGCGCCACCGGGCCGGCCCTTTTTACTTTCTTTATTGCATAATTTGATGAACTGAAGTTCATATTTTAAATGTGGTTGAATCCATGAATCTTGTCTTTACGGTTAATGTTTTTTGTGCCTTCCTTACGAAGTCTCTTTTCTCCAATGAAAATATTCCCCGAAAGTATTTTTTAAAAGCTTTATTTTTTAGTTATTAATTCAATAATTAATAAACACTCATTAATTATTTAATTTATTAAGCACCTACAAGCTACTATCACGTCCTGGGCACATGTATTTTCAGCCCTTTTCACCTTTTATACTCCAGGAAGTTTTTAAAAACACATGGAAATAGTATCACTATATGCAAAGCAATAGGAGGAAATAAAATTTGTCTTTTCTTCATGACTTCAAAAATCCAGCTTCCATACTGTATTTCCAGGAAAATGAGCCTGGGAAGGGACTTCAGTGGATGATTATGTATAGTAGAAAAGGGGGTACAAAAAATGGAAAAGACTGGAGAGACCGAAAGTGGAATACACAGTTAGATGTAGAAGATTCAGGTTTTCTGCTTAGATGAGCAGGTGGATGGTGGTGATGGAGTGAGCAAAGACAGGAACAGAACATGAATCAGGATTCGTGATTGCAAGCAACAGAAATCCACTGTTTTTACCCACTTCCAACTAGCTTAAAATAAAAAGAGGAGTTAGGGCAACTTAATGGCTCCTAAAAATGAAAAGACCAGGGATGCATTGGTTTCAGACACAGCAAGGCCCAGGTGTTCAAATGATGTCATGGCTTCCCTTTTTCTCAGTTTCTCTGTTTCCTTCTGTTTATGGTCTTCCTTCTTTCTTACTGCACATGCCTTTCTCCTCTTAGCTGAGGAAGATGATTTACACTGTCCTTTAAGGTCATAATTCCAGAGAAATAGAATGAGAGAGAACATCTCCTCTGACAGCCTGGCAGAAATTTCCAGGAAGGTTCTGATTGGCCTGCTTGTGTCACCTGCCCACCCAGATGTGTCTGACTCTAGAACCACTACTCTTCGCCACTACTGAGTACCATCTCAACACTAGCCTTTTTTTAAAAAAAATTTTTTTACTCCATCTTCCTATTTAGATTCAAAGCTCCTCAAGGGCAAAGATCCATCTATTTTTTACCCCTAGCATCTAGCACCGTGCTTGGCACTTGGTATTAGATGCTTTAAAAAATGTGTTGGACTGAACTGAAATAGATTAACCTAAATTCTGATAAACTTGTAAACTGAGTTAATTCAGTATCTCAAAAGTGCAAAGTGGGGCCAGCCCCATGGCTCACTTGGGAGAGTGTGGCACTGGTAGCGCCGAGGCCACGGGTTTGGATCCTATATAGGGATGGACGGTGCGCTCACTGGCTGAGCGTGGTGCAGACTACACCGTGCCAAGAGTTGCAATCCCATTACCAGTCAGAGAAAAAGAAAAAGTGCAAAGTGGGTGAATTAAAGGGTAGAAAGAATCATGGAACATGTATGCATGGTTTCTAGACCCAAATTGTCTAGTAGAGTTCTACAAATGTGCAGATAGACAAAAGGACAAAGTGAAACCAGCAGATCTTACTTGGCTTTTCAAAAAGCCTTTGACAAATTTCCACATCAAAGCTTCTTAGAAAAATGGCATTAAACTCAAATTACTTGGAATGTATTGTTGTTGATACCATTTTAATTTTGTTTTTTAAATTGTAGCTAGGAAAGATAACCAAAGTCAAGTAATGAAGATTCAGAATCAATGAGAAAGTGTACACTGATCAGGGGGGACTGACCTCACTTAACATTTTGATAAATTATCAAGAGGTGATGTAGACAATGGAATTTTTAGTTTGCATGTAATAGCTCTTTCAGTCAGTGCAGCATTTAGCTGATGAAGACAAAGGTAAAATACTAATTAAAAATAATGGTAGGTGGCTTCAATGTAGATAAGGTTCAGTTATGCATTTAGGGGAAGTAGAACAATGTAGGAGAGCAGGAGGTGGGCCCTCAGAGCCAATTACTGGCTCCAACTGGATGGACCTATTTCTTTTGTATTTTCTCACTTTTCCAAGGGCTTCTTGACCATTGTCCACAACCATGTGCTCAGTTGAAGAGAACCTTACCGGCTAGAGGGGATTCTTTTTTAGGACTAGGGACTATTGCAATCTCTGCTACAATCTCCAAATCTTCAAGGACTGGGGTAGAGGAAACACATGGGGTGAAAGGGTAAAAAAATGAAGCAACACAAATTGGAAAGAAAATACCTTTTCAAGGAAGTAAGGAGGTGATGAATGAGTACAAGGAAATTTTAACAAGTCTGAAGTAAGACCAGAGAAAAGCAAAGAGATAAAGTTCTTCCATGGAAGGATGCCTAAACAAATTTAAACCTTCCAACCGAATACAAAATGTATAAAACAATAAAGGATCAAGATGGTAAGATACATTACAAAATTTCAAATTGCTCTTATCCTTTGAAACTTAGAGGTGGTTTAAGAGCAACGACAAAAAAGAAGTTATGACAAAAAACTTGTTTCTCAGAGTGGGTAGAGACTGAAAATGCAAATGCTTTTAAGTAAATTTCCAGAAGACAAATACATCTTGTATTGCTAAGCCCTATCAGAAGACAATGAAGTGTAATGGTGCCTGGTGACCAGGGTCAGGATGCCTGGATTCTAGTCTGGGCTTGCCCACTTGTTAATGCTGCCTGAACAAACAACTTAGTATGTCTGAGCCTGTTTCCCTAGCTGTAAATCGGCCATAATAATACCTGTCCCGACTACCTCAAAGGGTGGTTTCGGCGTTCAAACGAAACCATGTATTTAACGGTGTTTTGAAAACTATACGGTGCTCCACAAATAATATAAAGTGCTTTTGTCATCGCATCGCTGAAATTATTGCGAACTCCCAAACAAGGGGTATCTAGGGGAGAGCGACTTGGCTCTTTCACGTGGCGATTGTGCTTCCATCAGTCTTGTCCTTTGTTTATGGGGTTAATTTGTTGAGGGAAACTTAAGTGTCTCTAAGATTTTTTGCAAACCTACTATACGACTAGGAAGGTAGTGGCTGTAAGAGCACCACGCAGACAAGTGCTTAAGACACACTGCTAAGGAGGCACCGAAAGGCCGGGACTGTCAGAAAAGACTCCCGCGGAAGCGCAGTTCTTACAGAGCGACGCCCGGTGTGCGCTCAGTGGCGGAGGCCGGCGCCGAACGGAAACATGAACTGGAAGAACTAGTCGTCCCGTGGTGTAGTTATTACAGTTCCATTCTGATACGTTTAGTAATGTGTCACAATTCCCTGGAATAAGCAGGATGCTGCAACAAACTCTAAGCTCCGAGCGACCCGACGCACCGCTCTCAAGCGACTAGCAGGAAGAATGCGCGCGCACCCGGCTCCCGCGGCTCCTGTTTCCCGCGGACGCGCCTTCCCGGTCCGCCCTGACGCGCGCGCGTCGACGTAGGGCCACGTGACCCCAGGCGCGGCGACGGCGGGGGCGGGGTGGAGGTCCGGACCAGCTCCGCAGCGCCGCGCAGGCGCCCCAGGGCCGCGCCGAGTCGAGCCCCTCCTGCTCCCTTTAGGAGTCAAAATGGCGGCGAGGGGAACCTGGAGCAGTCCCGGAGCCTGAGCCACTGACAGGAGAGGAGAGAGCGGCGGCGGCAGGAAGAGGATGGCCGGGGATGCTGGCGCCGGTGCGGACGGCGGTGCTGGTGGTGGCGGCGGCGGGGGCGACGGCAGCAGTCCCAGTGGCGGCAGCAGCAGCAGCAGCGGCGGGAGGAGCCTACGGGGTGAGTGTCCCTCGGTGTCTCTGAGGCTGTGGAACCGAAGCTCTGCCCAGCGCGGCGCGGGGCGTCCCGGAGGGTAAGGGGCAGTGCCTGCGCGTGGGGGCGCTGGGGCTGGGCCGCCGCGGGAGGCGCTGGGGCGCGGGGCGGGGAAGGCGGAGTCGTCCGTCTGGGGCTGAGGCGCTGTGGCGCCCGACCGGCCGGTCCCTGTGAGCCCCGAGGGGCGGGCTGGGCAGCGTCGTATAACTTCGTATAATGTATG
>NW_007726279.1:717842-774219 GCF_000696425.1 Galeopterus variegatus | reverse complement strand
TGGGTGGGGGGGGGCGGGGGGGGGGGGGGGGGGGCCCCCGCCGCTCCCAGGACGCGGGGAAACCGCTCCCAGACTCTGGCGCGTGTTTACCCGAGTGCGGGGCTGCGATCGCCCCGGGGTGGGCGTGGGAGCGGCTGGCCAGGAATTGCAGAGGGAGGAGGCCTGTGGACGGCTACTCCCAGAGCAAGAAGTTGGAGTGTCCGGGTGAGTTACTGGGACGGGGTAAAACTGGAATTGAGCCCTGACAGGTTGGGAGACAGTACTGAGTTTTATCAAGAGGAGGCTGTGCTCGTTGGAATGCTTGAATGACAAAAAACGTGCGGTTTTCAGTGCCTTATCATTTGCACGGTTGTTTACCTTACCCCCGAGGATGAGAACTTTCTCACGGTTTTTGGAGAAACTCTGAGGAGTGTTGTTTCTGCTTTGAACTACAATAGCACCTCTTTAAGTACCAGCACAGATAAGAACTTGTGCTCTGGAGTAGGCCTAATTTACAGAAGCACTCTCGGTTATCTTCACCAGAGCACTGTTTCCTCCGCTAAAAATAGGCATTTTTTACAGAATTTCTTAGCTTTTTCAACTAACAGAATCTTTTATCTCTGAATAGCGTCCATTTCTTTTAGATTGCTGAAATAAATTGCTTTCTTCCTGAAATGTGGAAGAAAGATTTGAAATTGCTTTACAAGAATCCTACATTGTTAACAGCAGCTGTGATTAGACTTCTCTTGGAATTTTGAAGTCAGAAAAGCCTTTAGACATCTGGTGTGACTATCGTTTTAGAGCCAGGAAACTAGGCCCTGAGAGATGTGTGGCTTGCCATGGGTCCTATAAGTGGTGAGGGATTAGATGAAAACTAGGACCTAGGCCTCCCTAAACTCCATTTAGAAAGCACTTTTCACTACACTCTTGAGCTTATTATTCTTCATTGATTGCATTCTTCAGTACCACTACCCATCCCCATCCCTAGGTCTTTGTGCAATAAATTGAAAGCAGAAATGAGAGAGCCTCTCTGATTCTGACAGCTACCTCAGATAACTGATGATTTTTTTTCTAAACTGCACTTGCTGAAAACTGAGTGACATTTCATTCAGAGTTTCCATAGGCCCATGACTACATTTTCACCCAATTATAGCATGGCTCATTCTTGCGTGAGTTCAGTAAAACCCATAGGTCAATATTCTGTCACACGAAAGCTAACTACCATACTGTTGTGAGACCCAGCACCAGCATAAAAACAAGTTCTTTGTATCAAACGCTCATTTTAGGATTAAAAACACCTGAGGTGTTTTCTAGGCGATACTTCCTAGTTCCCATGTATCTTCTTGTTGAGTCACAGCAATTTTATTTGTAGTGTGTCGCAGGTTAACCTTCAGAAATGCAATAATGCCAAATGATTCTGATTTCATATTCTAGTCACTGAAAATCACACATCCAAAATTACACAGGTGATTATTGGAAATCTGCTTTGTGTTTTATATTATATTAGCTCTATGGGAGAAAGGAAAGAAGTGTATTGCATAGACTTTGCCTTCAGGTTCTTATTGGAAAGATAAGATGTACCCACATGAACTAACCTACTGAATTCTACTAATACAAAGAATTCTGTAGGTATTCAGGGTAGAGAGTGATGAGTGAGGCGGTAGGAGTCTAAACTTCCTGGAACACTTAGGACTTGAACTGGCCTCTGAGAGTTTAGACTTACAGAAAGGTTGGAACAGTTACTTTGTGAGAGAGAAGCAAGAGTATAAATTGAAGATTCGCTTTGAGGGGAGGGGAATAGAGGGAGTCTGGGATGAGCTGGCAGCTGAATTTCCTTGGGAGAAAGTTTTCTTTGGGAAACATCTGACAGTTGGAAGGTTATCTGTCTGTAGAAGTGCTGAATTGAGTGCTGAATTGAGAAGATTTCAGTTTTTATTTTCTTTTGCAAGGTATTTTCTTTGAGAGTTTGGAGGCCAGGAATCAAATGATAAGCCAGCAAGGTGAACCTGTTAATGATCTACAGGTTGAGTTAGAATAAAGAAAATGGAATGAACCAAGGAAGACAATAGCTGTTGTAGTCACCAGTGTGAAGAGTTGAGATCCTAGACCAGGATAGAGTCAGTGAGAAGGATTGCATAATAGGTATATTTGTGTGTGTGAGTGTGTGTATGTGTGTGTGTGTATGCTTATTGTGGTAAAATACACATAACAAAATCTACCATCTTAACCATCTTTAAGTGTTCAGTTCTGTAGCATTAAATACATTCACATTGTTGTGAAACCAGCACCACTGTCCATCTGCAGAATTCTTATTATCTTTCCAAACTGAAACTCTGTATCCATTAAACACTAACTCCCATTTTCCCTTACTCCAGTCCCTGGCAACCACCATTCTTGTCTGTCTCTATGAATTTGACTACTCTGGGTTTTGCAAGTAAGTGGAATCATACAGTATTTCTCCTTTTGTGATTGGCTTATTTAACTCAGCATAATGTCTTCAAGGTCCATCCATGTTGTAGCATGTATCAGAATTTCCTTTCTTTTTAAGATTGAATACTGTTCCATTGTATGTATAGTGCATACCACATTTTGTTTATCCATTCATCCATCCATGGACACTTAAGTTCCTTCCACCCCTTGACTATTGTGAATAATGCTGTGATGAACATGGGTGTAAAAATATCTGTTGGAGTCCTTGATTTCATTTTTGGGGGGTACATACCCAGAAAATTTTACATTCCCATCAGCAGTACACAAGGGTTCCATTTTCTCCACATCCTTACCAGAACTTATTTCCTGTTTTTTGATGATAGCCATCCTAATGAGTGTGAAGTAGGATCTCCTTGTGGTTTTGATTTGCATTTTCCTAGTGATTAGTGTTGTTGAGCATCTTTTTATGTGCTTGTTGGCCTTTTATAGATCTTCTTTGGAGAAAAATCTATTCAGGTACTTTGTCCACTTTTTAATCAGGTTCTGTTTTTGTTGAGTTCTTTATATATATTCTGAATATCAATCCCTTATCAAACATATGGTTTGCAGATGTTTTCTCCCACTCTGTGGGTTGTGTTTTCACTGTGTTTCACTGTGTCCTTTCATGAACAAAAGTTTTTAATTTTGATTAAGTCCAACTTATCTAGCTTTTCTTTTGTTGCTCGTGCTTTTGGTGTCATATCCAGGAAATTGCCAAATCCTGCATCATGAAGCTTTTCCCCTAAGTTTTCTTTTAAGAGTTTTATAGTTGCAGCTTTTATGTTTAGGTCTTTACATGTGGATATCTAGTTTTCTCACTAACATTTGTTGAAAAGACTTTTTCCCATTGAATGTTCTTGGCACTCTTATTGAAAATCATTTGACAATAAGTGTGATGGCTTATTTCTGGGCTCTCTAGTCTATTTTGTTGGTCTGTAATGCCAGTACTACAAGGTTTTAGTTACTGTAGCTTTATAGTAAATTCTGAATTCAACAAGTGGGAGGCCTCCACTTCATTCTTCTTTTTCTAGACTGTTTAGGCTATTCAGGATCCCTGAGATGCCATGTGAATTTTAGGATGGATTTTTCTATTTCTGCAAAAAAATGTTATTGGGATTTTGTTAGGGATTGTGTTGAATTTGTAGATTGCTTTGGATAGTATTCACATCTTGAGAATATTAAGTCAATTCATAAACACAGGATGTCTTTCCATTAATTTGTGTCATTAATTTCTTTCAACACTTTTATACTTTTCAGCGTAAAAGTCTTTTGTCTACATGGTTAGGTTTATTCTTAATTATTTTCTTCTTTTTGATGCTATTGTAAATAGGATTGTTTGCTTAATTTCCTTTTTGGATTGTTCATTGTTAGTGCAGAAGAGCACCTTTCATTTTGTGTGTTGATTTTGTATCCTGCAACTTTGCTGAATTGATTTATTAGTTTTAAAAGTTTTTATATGGAATCTTCAGGAGTTTTCTACATACAAGATCATGTCATCTGCAGAGTTAATTTACTTCTTCGTTTCCAATTTGGATGTCTTGCTTCTTTTTCTTGCCTAATTGCTCTTCTAAGACTTCCAGTATGACTATGTTGATTAGAGGTGGTGAAAGTGGGCATCCTTGGCTTCTTCTTGATCTTAGAGGAAAAGTTTTTAGTTGCACTATTGAGTATGATATTAGCATGGGTTTTTCATATATGATCTTTATTATGTTGAGATAGTTTCCTATGTTCCTGGTTTGTTGAGTGTTTTAATACGTATGTTTTAAGAGAAAAATCATTTGTGGATGTTGAAAGGGAGAGTTTCTAGCCTGATAAATGAGAAAATTCTGGTGTCATTGGCAGAATGATGTTGTCAAGTTGATGTTTTAGGCATCATCTTTGTGCATTTGCAGGCCTATTTTTTTTTTTTTTTTTTTTTTATTTTCCTTTTTGTCTTTTTTCGTGACTGGCAACGGATCGCAACCCTCAGTGTCGCGCCCGGACCGGACCGGGACCGGCAACAGGATCGCAACCCACGGTGTTGCTCCCACACCTTGCTCAGCCAGTGAGCGGCCTGTCTGTACATGGAATCCGAACCCTCGGCAGGAGCGCTGCTGCGCTTCCCAAGCGGCGCACTGTAGCAGTGCGCCACCAGGCCGGCCCCAGCAGGCCTATTTTAACTGAAGAAAAATAGTACTACAGTTTCTCAGTGGAGAAGACTGACATTAATAAAATAATCATACAAGCATATATGCCTGGATAACTGTAGTACAGTTTTGCTTACAACTATATTCCCAGCATCTAGCAGAGTGCCTGGCACATAGGTGCTCACTGAAGTTATTAATTGAATCAAGAAGCAGAAGACTAAGATTTAACCCAATAACATAAAAAGCATATTGTTTATAACCCAAAAGCAAATTGTTTATAATTTTTTAATAGAAAAAATTTTTATTTTATTTTAAACCATCTTCCCTGTTAACCCAGTCTTGGTACACTGGTAATAAAGTAAAATCAAATTTCTGTACTGTAGAAGGAAATAGGCAAGTGACTTTTTCTAAAACAGGCATCTTTTTTAAAGTGAGGTTATATTTTCTTTTTAAGTTGATGCTAGTGGAAGTTAATTATCAGAATCCAGAATTTCAAAAGGAGGCATAATTTATTTATTTATTTATTTATTTTTATTTTTTATTTTTTGAGACCGGCCGCACCGTGCTCAGCCAGTGAGCACTGTAACCGCACCGGTCATCCCTATATAGGATCCGAACCCGCGGTGGGAGCCCCACTGCGCTCCAGCGCCGCACTCTCCCAAGTGCGCCATGGGCTCAGCCCAGGAGGCATAATTTAGACGAAACTTTTCATGGGTCTGCTGACTCCAGATTTATAAAGAAACTCAAACATTCAGTGCCTCATTTACTTACAAAACAA
Organism: Galeopterus variegatus; assembly: GCF_000696425.1. Taxonomy (NCBI): domain Eukaryota; kingdom Metazoa; phylum Chordata; class Mammalia; order Dermoptera; family Cynocephalidae; genus Galeopterus; species Galeopterus variegatus. The sequence goes on along the minus strand of NW_007726279.1, from coordinate 768,867 downwards.
GTTCAAAATTTTTTTAGTGCGAGCTGTGGTGGTTCACTTTAATGCAATACACAGAACATCCTTTAAATCACATGATTCAAAACAGTTCCCTTATTTGGGCATTGTTGGCATTTTCAGATATAGTTGCAATGTAATGGAACACTGGACTGGGAATAAAACCTCCATTCAAATTCTGACTGCTGTTTATAGTTTTATGATCTTAAGCAAGTCACTTAACCTGTCTGAAGCTTGATTTCCTTATCTGTTAAAAAAACAAAAAAAGTATAGAAATGTCTTACTTAACAGCTTTTCCACCTTGTATGTATATTTTTATTCCATCCTTTACCTCTCTATTACCACTACCTTATGGGTCTGGATTGTTATTGAACAGCCTACCAGCTAAGTCTGTGCTTGTTCTTCCACTCTCCCACTCTGGGTATTCTCTATATTACTACCACAATTATGTTCCTAAAAAACCCAATTGAAGCATATTACTTCCCTACTTTAAAAAACTTGTGTTGGGCGGCCGGCCCGTGGCTCACTCGGGAGAGTGCGGTGCTGATAACACCAAGGCCCCGGGTTCGGATCCCACATAGGGATAGCCGGTTCACTCACTGGCTGAGCGTGGTGCTGACAACACCAAGTCAAGGGTTAAGATCCCCTTACCGGTCATCTTTTTAAAAAAAAAAAAAAAAAAACTTGTGTTGGGCTGGCCCAGGGGCGCACTTGGTAGAGTGCGGCGGCGCTCCCGCCGAGTGTTCAGATCCCATAGAGAGACCAGTCCGCTCACTGGTTGAGCGCGGTGCGGGCGCGACACCGAGGGTTGCGATCCCGTTACCGGTCACGAAAAAAGACAAAAAGGAAAGGAAAAAAAAAAAAAAAAAACTTGTGTTAAGGGCCGGCCCGTGGCTCACTCGGGAGTGTGTGGTGCTGATAACACCAAGGCCATGGGTTAAGATCCCCTTACCGGTCATCTTTAAAAAAAAAACAAAAAAACCTGTGTTAATGGGCCAGCCCGGTGGCGCACTGGAGAGTGCGCCGCTTGGGAGTGCGGCGGCGCTCCCGCCGAGGGTTCGGATCCCATGTGGAGACCGGTTCCCGCTCACTGGCTGAGCGCGGTGCGGGCGCGACACCGAGGGTTGCGATCCCGTTGCCGGTCCCTGGTACGGGCGCAACACCGAGGGTTGCGATCCCGTTACCAGTCAGTAAAAAAAAAAAAAGACAAAAAAAAAAAAACCTGTGTTAACTTCCCATCGTCTATAGGATAAAGTCCAAACTCACAAGAGTTTGTAGTTTGTGTCCAACCTTACATTTCCCATCACCAGCCATAGCAAGCTGTTTCTTTTTCCCTGTGTTTTTCATGTGTTTTTCCCAGTGCCTATAGTTCTCCCTATTCTTTGTCATCAACTCTGTTAGCTGCCCATCTAGTATCTACTTTCCTGACAGAAACCTCCTTTTGTTCATGCATCCAGGAGACTCGGAAAAGGTGACTCATCATCACCTTCAGGTAGATTTTGGTTAGTACAGATCAGTCAGCTCATGGCATTTCCCTGTAAACTGTTACTTGTCCTTGTCAGATTGAGGGTAAAGAGACATTCCATTCCTGGGGAGAAGCCACTGTTGCTACCAGCAGCTATCTTGTGACCACAAAAGATGAAGCATTCCTTAAAGATGGCAGAGCAGAGGGGTAGAAGGGATCTGGGTCCTTGACAACATCATTTAGCCACATATTGTACTGGGTCTGGAGCCTTCCATACCACAGGACTTCTCATAACAGATATATTTCTTAATGTTTAAGACAATTCTTTGAAGTTATTTGCCATTAAAAATCTCCTGATTGATACAGTTCTCTTTATTCTTCAAGATCTAGTTATGTTACCCTTACCAATAGTCATACACTCCCTTGGTACTTTGGATCTCTCTTCTAGCCCTTATTGCAATATATTATAATCACTTGCTTGTATGTCAGACTCCTCTACATGCATGACTCTGTACGCTTTGTTTGAACCAAAGCAGACAGGATTTAGCACAGTGTCTGATGCATAATAGGTATTCAGTAAGTGAGTTGTTAGGATGAAATAATAACATGAAAGAGTGCTTCGTAAGCAATTTTTAAATAAACGTGAGGTGTGTTATTACCTTTAAAGTGAAATGGAAAAATCATTTGACCGGACATTGTTCTTTGCATTCCCTTCACTATTTGTAGAAATTTTCACTTAGGTAAAAAATGTGACAGTCTCCTCTGGCCATGATCCCTTATAAAAGGAGCAATAATGAATTATGCTATTATTGTGCTATTTCCTTCCTTCCTTCCTTTTTTAGGGGAAGACTTAAGTGCCAGAACTAACTTCAAGTATAATGTCCCTTTTCCCTGTGTTTTGAAATTATGTTTAGTTCTTTTTTTAATCTGGGATTCATTTTTGAATTATTGTTTAGAGAGAAATTGCATAATATGCTTCATAAGACCTAATTATTCTTGTCTTCAGACTTTCCCAAAATATTTTTTGCTTGCTCGAGACTAGACATGAGAATTTTCTTGTAAGCAAAAAGCTTTGTGGCAGAACTAGATAAGTTTGTAGCAAATGTTAGTAATAGCTTATAACAGATAAGTCTCATTACATCCTTAATTACAGAGTCATAGTTCTGTCATATGCTTCAACAATAATGTCTGACAAGAAAGGGAGGATGGGGACAGAAGGAGAGTTAAAATTTACAACTTAGTATACTTCACCATTCAAGTAAATTAAACTTTAACATAGCATTTTGTAGTTGTTTTCAAATCAGTGAAAAGAGGAATAGAGTATGCATTTGGAGATTTGTAATATCATGTGTTGGATGATTATGAAAGGACGTACTTGTCATATTTTGCTATGAAGAAGAACTTTCTTGTTTTGGTGTCTCATTTTTTTAGCTTTCTACTTTACTAAGGCACAGTTAACCTCCCTGTGCCTTGGTTTCCACAGCTGTAAAATGAATAGTATCACCCTTCTCTAAGTTCTTGGTTGACTAATTAAGGAATCTATGTGAAACACATAATGTGTTTAGAACATAGATGCTCAGACATTTCTCTTTTTTTCCATCAACTTTTCAAAAATAAGTGAATTCCTTTAATAACGCTGTTTGGATTTCAACTTTTGGTTATTTAAGCCAAGATCTCTCTCCTGTATTTTGTATATATTTTTTATTTCTTGCTGGCTTATTAATTCTTGAATAAGAAAAAGTCTGTCACTTAATTCAAACAATAGTATATAATTTTAAAGAACAATAACAAACAACTCCCTCTCTAGAATAAAGTCCAAACTCTTTATCATGGATCATGTGGCTCATATGACTGCTGCCACAACTCCTTCCCACGGCACTCTATATAAAATTACTTTTATTTCCTCAGTGAACCAGGTTTTGTTCTCTTCTTTGGCCTTTACATGGTTCCCTCTGCTGTTTGAAGCATTATTTTGGCATCCCTCCTCCCGCCCCCTTCACTGTTATCAAGAAAAGGGAAAAGTTCACACTTTTTATTGTCAACCTTAAGTCTCACCTCAGATAATCACTTTCTCCACAAGCCGGTAAGGTAGACACTTTTATTATCATTAGACGCAGAGAAGATAAAAAGTTTACCCAAGCTCATACAGTTTACAAATGGCAGTGTTATATCCAAATCCAGCTTGGCTCCAGAGTTCTTCATCTCCACTAATCTGTGCTTCCTTTGCATTGTAATCGCCTATTTACTGGTTTGCCCCATTAGACTTTAAGCATCTTTATAGCAGAAATTATGCCTCGCTTGTTTGTCGTTATGTCCGCATGTGCTTAGCACATACTAGGTGCTCAGAAAAACAAATGAAAATTCTCTTGAGAGCAGAGAGCATGTTTTGATTAAATTTCTCAGTACCTTTAACATAGTACATGTGTTGGTAGTCTTTTCCTTCTTATGATACAAAGTAAAATTTTAATGATCAAGTTAATTGTGGCTTAGGGCCGGCCCATGGCTCACTTCGGAGAGTGTGGTGCTGATAACACCAGGGCTGCAGAGAGCATGTTTTGATTAAATTTCTCAGTACCTTTAACATAGTACATGTGTTGGTAGTCTTTTCCTTCTTATGATACAAAGTAAAATTTTAATGATCAAGTTAATTGTGGCTTAGGGCCGGCCCATGGCTCACTTCGGAGAGTGTGGTGCTGATAACACCAGGGCTGCAGGTTCGGATCCCTATATAGGGATGGCTGGTTAGCTCACTTGGGAGAGCGTGGTACTGACAACACCAAGTCAAGGGTTAAGATCCCCCTTACCGGTTTTTGTTTTTTTTTAAAGTTAATTGTGGCTTTGAAATATAATGCACTACCCACCAAAGAGAGTTACAACCCCATTTTTTTATAACCACTGTTAACTCCATTTCGCCCTACATAATATCACCTTGCAACATTAAAAACTGGTGCTTTGTAGGCCTCCTTTTCACCTTATCCCTCTGCAAAATGTTAAAATACAGATTATTTGTAATTAGTTTCTAAAGGGTGCATAGGAAATTTTATAAAATAAAATTACACTAGCAGATGGACTCTATATCAGTTAACCTTTTAATAGATGTAATTTCTTTTTTCTCTTTTTTTTTTTCTGACCGGTAAAGGGTCGCAACCCTCGGCACAGTGTTGTCTGCACCATGCTCAGCCAGTGAGCGCACTGGCTATCCCTATATAGGATCCGAAACCTCTGCCTCAGCGCTACCAGCACCACACTCTCCCGAGTGAGCCACGGGGCCAGCCCAATAGATGTAATTTCTGTGCATATATTGAATTGTTTAAAAGTTTCCCATATTTTAAACCTTGACTGTATCACAGAAGATAAGTGCTTTATCTCTATCGATAGAGTGGATAATGATTTAAGGCCTGTACATTGTCTTCATGTGTTTATCAGAGAAGTCAGAATGTCATTATACTTCAATAGACTTTTCAAATAAAGCCATGGAGGTACTTCTAGCATCGTGCTGTAATTCTCATCAGATCTCTAGATAGAGAACCAGAAAAATCTTTTTCTTCCATGAATGTTCTCATTTTGCCAAAGACTTTGCTTCTTTAGTTAATCTTCCTCTGTTCTTCATCCTTCATATTCTACTACATGGTTTCTCAGCCTTGGCACTATTGACATTTTGGGCCAGATAATTCTTTGTTGTGGGGGACTGTCCTGTGCCTTGTACAATGTTTAGTGGCATCCTTGGCCTCTACCCATTAGATGCCACTGGTACCCTCTCTTTGCTCCTCCCCAGTTGTGGCAACCAAAAATGTCTCCAGACATTGCCCAGTGTCCCCTGGGGGGTGGGGCAAAGTCATTTCAGATGAAAACTACAGCTTTACTACATCATTCCTATCCACTTACCCATTTGTTTTACTATCTTCCTCTTCCTCTCACACACATCTTTTCACACTTCCACATCCCTCTTTACAACTGTCTCACTTCTCTATGCCTTTTTACAGCCATATTTTAAAAGAAGAATTATAAAATATCTGCTCCCTCCAGGTTCTCACTTCCAGTTCATTTCGTCTCTTGAATTCTATGAGACCACATTGTTTTCCTCTGTCTCTTTGGCTTCTGCATTTTGGTCTCCTTAATCAGCTCTTCCTAGCTGGACGATGGCATTATCTTTGCTTCTTTCTTATTCTGTCTTTTCTAATCAATGCTTAGGCCTTCTTTTCTTGCCTCATTTCCTAGTGCTTATATGTTGTCCGTCATATACCTATTAGTTCTTTGTTTGGGGGGGGGAGTTAAATTTTGTTTTATTGTGATGAGAACACAACATGAAATCTACCCTCTTAAAAAAATTTTTAGTGTAAAGTACATTATTTTTGACTATAGGTCCAGTGTTGTATAGCAGATATCTAGAGCTTATTCATCATACTTAACTTTATGCCTATTGATTAATAACTCCCCATTTCCCCCCATCCCTAGCCCCTGACAACCAGCACTCTGCTTTTTGATTCTAAGAATTTGACTATTTTAGATAGTCACTAATCAGTCTGGGTAGTGACCAGGCCTAGATAGGTACTTCATGTAAGTGGAATTATGCAGTCTGTATTTGTCATTCTGTGACTGACTTGTTCCATTTACCGTAATGTCTTCAAGGTTCATCCACATTGTCACATATTTCCTTCTTCTTTAAGGCTGAATAGTGTTTCATTGTATGTATGTACCACATTTTCTTTATTTATTCATCTATCGATGAACACATTTAGGTTGTTTCCACATCTTGGCCATTGTGACCTATTAACTCTTAGGCTGTTCTCTTCTGAAATGCCCTTATCTACTTTTCTCCGTGTTTAAATTTTAACATCCTCCAGGGACCAGATGTTGTATTTACAAGAAAGCCTAATTACCTTCCTCTAACTTTCATGCCATATTTATATTTTTTCTCTCTGTGCCCACTTGTATCCTGTGTGTTATTTTTGTGGGTGAAATATGTCCTCCAGTAGACTGTATGCTCCTTTTTGTATCCCTAATGGTACCTGGCTCAGTGTCTTGCACATGGTTGGTTTTCAGGTAGTTGTCAAAGGAAAAATGAGGTGGTAGGGGTAGAGTGGAAAGGATTTAGTAAAAACAGTGATGATTTGAGAAGTTGCAAAAGGTAGGAGAAAAAGAGAAAAAACAAGGAAAATTCAAAACTGAAAGTGGAACTTTTTACATAGTCTCCTTTCTTGACATCTGTGATACGGATCTTTCCTGATTTCATTCTCCATTTCTAAGCATTTTATTAAGGATCCATTATGAGCCAGGTATTCTTCGAGGTCCTTGGAATACATACTTAACAAAATAAGACACAGTCCCAATACTCTAGGAACTTAGTCTGTTTGAGGACATAGAAATCTTAAGTAATTGCCCTGACAGAGTGATAAGTACTGAAATTAAAGTACGTCCAAAATTTCCTGGTAGTACAGAGGAAAGAGATGATTTCTCAATTTGGAGTAAACCTCATTCAAATGCCACTTCTTACATGCAGCCTATCCTGGTCACTACCCAGCCTGATTAGTGTTTTCCCACACATTCCTTTTCCAGCCCCCAGATCATCAGCATTTCCTATGGCTCATCATTCAGCTTTCCTTTCATTCTTCTGTATCCTTTTACTTAGAAAAAGATTTAGTTTTGAGACTTCACCTGTAACTTTTAAATTTGTTCTAGCTCCAACAAAACACTTTTTATTGTGAAATAATATACATACAAATAAGTATATTAAACACATTTAAATTTTCTTTTAACAAATTATTTTAAAACTGACACCACCCTGGCCGTGAAATACAACACAGAAAGCATTCCAAAAGTCCCCCTAGTGCCTCTTCCCAATCACAACCACTTTCTTCTTCCTCTTAAAGGTAACCACTATTCTGATTTTTATGGTAATTTCTTCACAGATTTTTAAAAATAGCTTTGTACCTGAATACCAATGAGATATTTATCCCAAAACAATATTGTTTCATTTTGAGAGGCTGAAGAAAAGTGGTAGAGGAAGACATTTCATAGTATTCCATTTTGTACCTGTGTTGGGATCCCCAAGACCACCCCCAGGTTTGGTGATTCACTAGGAGGACTGAAAGGATTCAACATGTAGTACGACTCATGGCTAAGAGTTATTACAGCAAAAGGATACAAAGCAAGATTACAGAGGGAAAAGACTCATGGGTTAAAGTTCAAAGGAAACCAAGCACATACTTTCAAAGTCTTCTCCCAGTGGATTCGCACCAGATGCAGGTAATTCCTCCAGCATCCACTTGTGACAGTATGTAAGAAGTGTTGTCTACCAAGAAAGCTCATTAGAGATTCAGGGCCCAGGGTTCTTATTGGGGTCCGGTCACATAGGCACCGCCTACCTAGATTGTCGAAAAATTCCAGACTCACTGAAGGAAAGCAGGTAGTCATCATAAACCATATTGTTTGCACAATTTACAAACAGTAAATCACCCTTATCAGGTAGTTAGGGAATGGAGGGAACACTTCCAAAATTCAGGCTCCCAGAGACCTTGTAGGACCAACCTTGCAAGCAGCCTTTCTAAGGACAGCAATCTCAGGCCTGCTATTGTTAACTCTTTTCTGCACGGTATCTTTTGATTTTTTTTAATTCATAATGTAAATTTATAAAATCAATTTTTATATTGTTATTTTCTTTCAAAATGTGTCAACATTAGCCCAGTGTAAACCTGCCTCACTTCATACCTTGACTACTATAATATCATTGAAAGTAGGAACACTGTACATGGCTTATTATTGATTTTTCTTAGAAAGGTTTCCGTGATAATTGGGAAAGGCTGAATTAAACACAGTTAAACAGATTTCTTAGCTGCAGGACTCGGAACCTTTTGCATGGATGTGCTGCTGCTTATTTTTCCTGCCTCATCTCACATTATTCCTTCCTCCCACCCTGTTCGCTTACTCTGTATCAGCCACCTTGGCCTTCTTTCTGTTCCTAGAATTTACTAAACTATTTATTCTGCCTTAACTCCCCAGCATCACCACCACCTCTGTCAATAAATCAACTCCATTCTTTTTTCAAAGTATCCTGTGCTTTTCATGGCATTTATCCCAGTGTATAACTTTATGTGATTATTTGTTTAAATGTCTATTTATCTTACTTGACTGTAAGCAACATCAGAACCAAGACTGTTACTCGCATAGTGCTGGGCATATAGTTGGTACTCAAATATTTGTTTAATGAATAATTCTGGGCCGGCCCGGTGGCGCACTGCTACAGTGCGCCGCTTGGGAAGCGCGGCGGCGCTCCCGCCGAGGGTTTGGATCCCACATGCAGACCGGCCGCTCACTGGCTGAGCGAGGAGCGGGGGCAACACCGAGGGTTGCGATCCCGTTGCCGGTCCCGGTCCGGGCGCGACACTGAGGGTTGCGATCCGTTGCCGGTCACGAAAAAAGACAAAAAGACAAAAAAAATAAATAAATAAATAATGAATAATTCTGCAAAACTGGGCTGTAACAAGTGATGTTTCCCAATCTAACTAGGATTTTTTCTCCCCAGGGCTCATTTCAGTATGTTTGTAGGACTGGTATTCTGTAGAATACACTTTGGGAAATAGTGTTATAATTTATTGTATAAAATACATGTACAGTATGAACAGGAGGTAGGATTTGTAGCTAGGAGTTTATGCTAATTCTATATTCTTGGTTGAATCTCTGTTATTTTAGGAAAATTAATTTGCTGGTGTGCTAGATGAATTAGAGTAGAAGCAGAGACCAAGTTTGACTCTTGTGACAATTCAAGAAAGAGATAATAAATAATTAACTTGGTCTAAGTTCACAGTGGGATTGGTGAACCAGTTTGATAGAAAGGAGAAATGCCTGCAGTTTTTACCCTGGATGCCCAGCGTGTCTTCAATAAAAACAAGATATTTGCATAGAGAGGACTAATTGAGTTTCCTCCCCCACCTTTATCTTTCAAACATATTCATACTTATTGAACGCTTACTATGCATCAGGTACTTTACAAAAATTACCCCTTTAGGGTTTGGTATGTTGAGTTTGAGCTTCTGATGGGACATCAAAGGTAAATATCCAGCTGGAAGTTGAAAATTTAAGATTGGAGCTTGAGAGAGAACATGAGACAGGAGTTCTTAATCATCAGGTAATTTATTCTTGTAAAAATGGTACCAATGATGTTGAGTCATAGGAGGGAGTACAGAGAAAAGAATGAAGACCAAGAGCAGAGCCTTGGGGCAGCCCATGTTTTAGTAGTAAAATAAGATGGACTTATAAATGGAAAAACTGACCATGTGGTATTCTGAAGGAAGAGAATGTTTCAAGAAAAGTAAAGGTTTCTAAATATGGAAATTTTCAAAGAAGGTAAATACTGAGGGGGGAAACATTCAACTTGTCAACTTTCAATAGGGATAGGTTTGCAAATTCCTATCTCTAGCTTGATTTAAAAGGGATTAAGAGGTAGGATGTTGAGAAATGAAGACCAGAAGATAGATGATTTTTTAAAAATTGGGTGGTAGGGCCGGCCCGGTGGCGCACTGCTACAGTGCGCCGCTTGGGAGCGTGGTGGCGCTCCCACTGAGGGTTTGGATCCCACATACAGACCGGTTCCCGCTCACTGGCTGAGTGAGGTGCAAGCGCAGCACTGAGGGTTGCGATCCCGTTGCCGGTCCCGGTCTGGTACGGGCGCGACACTGAGGGTTGCGATCCGTTGCCGGACACGAAAAAAGACAAAAAAAAATTGGGTGGTAAAAGAAAGGAGAGGATTGAGGTAGAATGAATACTTGTTTGGCTTCAGTCTTAACAGTGAAGTAGGAAACAAGGTTATCTGCTGAGGGAGGTGACTGTGGAAAAGATTTGGAACAGCTGTAGGAGGAACTCCAACAAGAATTAAATGAGATCGTGTTTGAGATGTAATGAAAATAGTGGCCATCTCTCTAATACTAAGGACTGAAGCTTAATTATGAGTTTAGTCAAATCTTAATTGTCTATATTACATAGGCATTTTCTCAGTTTGTCACAATAAAATTATGATCCCTTTACCATCTTGAATATGAACTATTTCTTCATCTCTGCTCAATTGGTATGTTAAGAGAAAGCAAACATTTTTAGTATTCTGTTCATGCATTCAGCAAAACTGAATTTATTGAGCACCTGCTGTATGCCAGACACAGTTTTAGGCACTGCAGATACAACCGTGAATAAAACAAAAACCCTGACCTCGTGTAGTTTACCTTATATTGGGGAAGGGGAAGAGGGAACAGAAGATAAACAATTAAAAATACATGTTAGTTTCACTCCTAGATATATACTCAAGAAACATGGAAACATATGTCTACACAGCTTGTACTTAAGTGTTCATAGCAGCATTATTCATAATAACCAAAAGTGGAAACAACCAAAATGCCCATCAATGGATGAGTGAACGAATGAATAAAATTTTTTAAAAATGTGGTACATCCATACGATGGAATAATATACAGCGAAGAAAGAGGAATGAAGAACTGATACATGCTACAGTATGGATGAACATTGAAAACATTATGCTTAAGTGAGAGAAGCTAGTCATAAAAGACCGCATATTGTATGATTCCATTTATAAAAAATGTTCAAAATAGGCCAATCTATGGAGATGGAAAATTAGATTAGTTGTTGCCTAGGGTTGGGGAATTGAGGGTAAATGGGGAGTGACTGCCAATGGGTATGGGGCTTCTTTCTGGGGTGATGGAAGTGTGAAGCTCTGTGAATGTTAAAAACTGTTGAATTGTAAAAACAATTTTTTTTCTTTGATCTTGAAAAAAAGAGGAAAGTTGAGAGTATCTGAGGTCATGTCAGCTAGAAAAGAGAAAATTTAGTAGCAGCTCAATTGTCTTAATTTTTTAGAGGTTTGGGTACAAATTGATTTCATTTTCTCTCCAGAAATTAAGAAAAACATGTATATAACAAGGAATGCTTGGGGAATTCTATTAACACTGACAGTCAAATTTTACATTAGCACAAGAGAATGCCATATGTCCCTTAGGAATCAACAAAGATGCCACTCCTCAGTGTTGAATTGTTTAGTGTATCAAATCAAACATGTAAGAAGGAATTGTGAAAGTTTAAATATATACATTTCTTAAAACAAACAAGCATGTCAAATACTCCTAAGTGCTGTATATAAACCAGAACAGTATAAAGAGCACAGAGTGCTGGAATAGGATTAGGGATTGCTGTTTTATATATGCCTGTCATGGAAGACCTCTGAAGGTGACAGGACATGAAGGAATGAGCTATTCGGATTTCTGTGTGAACAGTTTTCCAGGCAGAAAGGTAGCATTTACAAAAGCTTTGAGGTGAGAAAATGCTTGGCATGTTTTTAGAACAGCAAGGAGGATAGTGTTTAAAGTAGAGCAAGCAAAGAGCAAAATGATAGGAGGTGAGTTTAGGAGAGATTACATAAGCATAACAGAATTTTGATAGTATAACTACTAGGGGAAAAAAATCTAAATTGTAGATAATATATTTGCAGTTCTGGGAATTCGTCATATTGCTTCATGCCTTTATCCCAGGAAAGCTGAGAGTTGCCTATGTTAAGAAAGGCATTTTTCAGGGGGAAATTTAATAGTACTTTAATTTTATTTTGAAATTGCTTAACTCTGTTAGAACCATTTATTTGTGTTTGCATTAAGAATGGAGCCAAATAAAACACTTTTGGCTAATATTTGAGTTAAACCTTGAAATGTGGCATATATTTATAAAAACGTTAAGTATGAGGAAGCTATTGAAATTATTATAGTATACTTTTTCTGTATATGTCATTTGTATTTAATTTTTATCAGTATTTGATAACCTGCTTAGCATCTTAGTTTCTGTGTTATTAGCTAGCATTCATTTGCACTGTTATACTTTTTTAGGATTTGAGGCTTCAAAACCTTTAATAACCCTTACTTATCTGCTAAACTTCTGGCAACCTCAACTCAGATAATTACTTGTAAAATAAACACTTGCAAAATTATGAGTAAGTAAACTTTTAAAAAATCAAATTAAAATAAAAGTCTGAATCCCAGAAATATAGTTATGACAAAGCTTACATACTTTATTATTACTTGAGGATGGAGATTTCCTTACTTATCTTTTTTTTTTTTTTTTTTTTTTCCTTTTTCCTTTTTGTCTTTTTTCGTGACCGGCAACGGATCACAACACTCAGTGTCGCGCCCGTACCGGACCGGGACCGGCAACAGGATCGCAACCCTCGGTGTTGTTCCCACACCTCGCTCAGCCAGTGAGCGGCCGGTCTGTATGTGGGATCCGAATCCTCGGCAGGAGCGCCACCGCACTCTCAAGCGGTGCACTGTAGCAGTGCGCCACCGGGCCGGCCCTCCTTACTTATCTTGACATGGTGTTTGGTCATCTGATCCTTGGCACCCTTCATTTATTTTCTAGATTGCAGTCAGAGAACAGAAAGGCCATAATAGAAGCTTACAGAAAGCAATTTAGAGAGGGTTAATGTCATATTTTAGATGTCAGACCTGCTGATGGCTGAAGAGAAGTATCTACAAATAATGGAGAAAAAACTGTCAATTAAGCATAGAGATCTCAGAAAATTCAGTAAAAAGACAAGCCTAACACTGTACAAGACAATGGCTGCTGAAAGTATCCTACAGTTATCTGGAAAATTTATCCATCTCATTTCCCAGCAATACCAGGTAATTGAGTTATATTCGTATTTAAAATTTAATAAAAATTGTAAAATTAGTGCACTGAATTAATAACTGTGCTATCTTTTTTTTTTTTTTTTTTTTTTTTTGCAGCCAACTGGTACAGGGATTCAAACCCTTGACCTTGATTACAAGGCTGCACTCTGACCAACTGAGCCAACTGGCCAGCCCTAAACTCTTTATCTAAATGGTCACCCTTCTGCTCTGATTGAAGAAAGTTTACCCACATAGTCTAATTTGGAGATTACATTACAAATTAAAAGAACTTTCTCAAATATTGTTCTAACTACTTACATATTTATATATAAATTTGTTTTTTGATATAAGAATATTTACAAGAAGCATGAAATGCAGAAGTTACAAAGAAAAAGACTGACAGAATTGAGTATATAAAAAATTTAAACATTTGTGATAAAAGCCATCGTAGTTTTAAAAGGCTAATGTGAATATTCTCTGTTGAAATTTTTTTGTATATATATTTATATTTTTTTTATTGAATCATAATTGATTATACATATTTTGGGGGTTCAATGTTGACATATGTTGATCAAATCGATATTACTAGTATGTATATTATTACAAATTGTACTTATTCTTTATGCCCCTTGTCCAATCTCTCCCTATCCTCCTATCCCTCCCCCCCGTCACCACTGATAACCCTAGATTTCTTCTCTCCCTCTGAAGGTAATGGTTTCTTGGTTGATTTGTTGCCTAGATGATCTGTCTAATGCTGAGAGGTGTGTTCAGATCCCCCAATATTATCATAAAGCAGCTGCTTCTTCTGTCACACTGGAATGGGCTTTGTGGAGAGAGACATCCTTTTCTTTGGTCTCTGCTGGTGATTCCTTGATCAATGCACTCCATTGGCTGGTGGACCATCTGCATGGTGATTGTGATGTCTAGCCAGTTTCGCAGCAGCTGTGGTTACTGTAGTGGCTATGGTGGGCCACCCACATGGAGGTGATATTTTTGGCATGCTCCTTGGTGCTGGTGGTGTGCCTGGTTGTCGGCAGGGGGTCGGGTCCTCAGATCCATGCCCCAGGCGCCCCAGCGGGCCAAGGTGCTGGCAGTGTGCCTGGCCCGGAACTAATTTTTTGTCCTTTGCTTACTTCTAAAATGGGGGAACTTCCTGTAGGAACCAGTACTTGAGCTGTGTGGTTGAGCTAAATTGCTGCTTTGCTGCTGTTTCCCTAGGGAAGGCTTTTTGTGCAGCTCAGGGTTTAATGGTTGACCTTATAGGTACTTCTGGCTCTCCAGAGACCCAGTGCACCTGGGTTGTGCAGAAACTCTGATCTGGGCCTGAGTTTTTGCATCAAACTGCACCCCATGCAATTCTGCATTCCTGACCAGTCTCCTCTGAGTGGTCCTGCGCTGATTGGGGGGTGGATCAGCTGTCCTTGCTGTGTCCCAGTGTTTTCCCAGGGGGCCTGTCTCCCCCACTGCTCATGCTCCAAATACTTCCCATGGGATGGGCCCTGCACCAGTCCTTTGCAATGACTCACTGGCCTCTGAATGGCTCCCCTTTTTCAGCTGTTCTGGCACCTCGCTCCTGCATGGGTCCATGGGAACCCTATTAACAGTCTCGTTGTCCTGGGGGCCACCAAGGCCCTCTTCTCCCCTGCCGCCTCCAACTCTCTCCATCTGAAGGACACGGCTGCAGCTTCTGCCTGCTCCTGGTCCATGTGCTCAGCAGCTCTGGCCTTAAAGCAGCCACAGCCCAAAATGCTCCAAGCATTTTTTCTTTTTCTCATCATGGTTTCTCCTGCCTTCATGAACTCCGTAGGTCTCTCCTCCTCTTCCCCTGAGCTCCAGAGGCCTTCGCTTGGCTGGTGTTACATTTTTATAGCTGTAAATTGGTTGATTTGTGGGAGAGAGTGACGCTGGGGACCATCTATTCCGCCATCTTGACCCGAACTCCTCTCTGTTGACATTTTAATGTTAATAATAGAGAGTGTCACAAATTAATATAAAAAAGAACAGCCATATAGGAAAATTACCGAAGAATATAAAAGCAGCATAGGTCCTAATAAATATATTAAGAGATTCAGTTTCACTAATGACATTAAAATAACAACAGAATTATTTTTCTTCCGTCAGATTGCAAATATTAGTAATACCCATTATTTCGGATATTCTCATGCAAAGTTGATAAGAGTTTAAATTGCAACTTTTCTGATAATTACATGTATAAATAAGAAATAGATATACTCTTTAACCCAGTAATCTTACTTGAAATTTATTCTAATGACACAACTTAGAATGGGCAAAGATATATGTAAAAGAATTGCAAGCACTGTTTATAATGTTGAAAAATTGGATATGATCCTCAATGTGGAGTTGGTTAAGTAAAATATGGCATATCTACACAGTGGAGTCCTATGCAAGATTTTTAAAGGGTGAAGTAAAATTTTGTATATGGCCATGTTTATGCAACCCTGACATACTAAGAAATGAAAACAGCTTTTTACAGAACTGTCTATTAAATATCCTATTTAAAACTGTTTAAAGTTAATTTATATCAAAACCCTAGAAAAGTAGAAATCAGATTGTTAGAAGTTATCTTTGTGGGGAGAGAGGCAGATTTTAGAAAATTGTCTTTCTCTGTACTCTCCTCTGTGTTAGAAAAAAATTAAATAACAAACGTGTATTATTCTCATAAATGAATAGGGAAAAATAAAGATTCTGGGGTGGGTGGAGAACACTTAGCAAGTATGCTGTTTGCCTGTTATAAGCTGTTCTATTACTTTAAAAATTCTTTCAATACCCAACAGTGCAAATCTCAGCTTTTCAATGCTCGAGTAACAGAAGGCAAAAATATTTCTAGGGAAATGGAAGAGGAAGAAATAGACCATTAAGATACTAAAAATTACTTTTTTCAGGTTTTTAATAAAGAATATGAAATTACATTTTAATTTGTAAAATAGCAAAACTATTGGAGTGAGAGTGGGAAAGAAAAAGAAAGCACTTTGATAGTGGTACATGTGTACTGTCACCAAATAATACAGTTAGTTCTCTATTCAGATTAGGTACCCCCTCTGAAAGTGTTCTTAAGAACAGAACGACTTTTTAGCATAAATGTAACAATTAAACATAAAAGTTGTGTGTTTAAATCCCTAAAGTTCAATGAAACCATGGTCTGTAGTCTTTTTTTTTTTTTTTTTTTTTTTTTGGCAGTTGACTGGTACAGGGATTGAACTCTCGACCTCGGTGTTATCAGCATGATGTTCTAACTAACTGAGCTAACTGGCCAGTTCCTGTACTCTTTATTCAAAAGAAATATGTGGGCATGGAGAAGAAAATTATTTGATTAATAATTGGGAGCCCTGTAGCTAATCATCATATTTGGAAACAGCCCTTAAAATATTGAATTTAAATTTAAACTAATTCACATATCAGTATCTAGTAGTAAGACATTTATGACATGGTTCACTTTCATTTTTTTTTTTTTTTTTTTTAAAGGTGACTGGTAAGGGGATCTTAACCCTTGACTTGGTGTTGTCAGCACCACGCTCAGCCAGTGAGCGAAATGGCCATCTGTATATGGGATCCGAACCCGTGGCCTTGGTGTCGTCAGCACCGCACTCTCCCGAGTGAGCCATGGGCCGGCCCACTTTCATTTTTTTTATTGATAGTTTACATTGAATATTTGCCATTTCTGTTCTTGAATAACCTTATATATTAATATGTTAATTTTAAGTTTTAATATACATCTGAATGCATAAGTTTTCACATTTAGGATTTAATATAAATTTAATTTTCATAAATGAGAAAACTACATTTAAAAATTATTTCTAATAATGAGTATTTCTTTTAATGGTTCTTTCACTGGTTTGTGTTTTCTTACCCTATTTAAAATGATCTTCAAGGCTTCCCTAATGACTTTTCCTAGGTTGTTCAACTCCTTTCAGATTATCTTTTTTAAATCATTTAAACAACTAAGAGATAAATTTCAGACCATGCTAAATGTGCATTTATAGCAGATGTTTTATTTAAGAAATATTTTATAACTAGAAACAGTAAGAGAACACTAAGAATATACAGTTTCATTTAGAAGTTAATCAAACATTCGGAAACCTCCCACTCCCAAAATTAAACTGTAAATCTCTTCACTAGATCCCAAAATATTAAGAACCAGACTCACCTCCTCATTTTTTGCATTCTTTCCCTCATTTTCTAGCTTGAGAAATTCTTATGATTACACTTAAAAGAATGTTGCACAGATTAGTGGAATATGATGTACTTTTATATTCTTTTAAAAATGCATTTTTAATAGCGAAAAAAGTATCAGCAGGGGACTGACAGCTGTTTTGAATTATGAAAGATTATATTAGAAAAAGCCCACATGGGCTAATAAGATTCTCCTAAGAAAACTCTAACAAGTAATTTTCATTCGCAGTAATGCAATGGAATTATATAGAAAAATGCCAGTTTAAAAGATATATTCATTTAATATTAATAAAAATGTTTTCTGACGACTTTTTTTGGTGGGGGGTAAGGGAAAAGACTATTCTTATGAGTGATCTTGAGCTACTAATTACAGATACACGCTCTCTTATTTATAATTTGAAATCCCATTTTTGGATGGGGGGTGAGACAAATTCATTTGATGCCAAACACTGACATGACCTGGATTCATTAGGCAGCAAAACCTGTCCTAAACTAACATAGCTTAGTCTAAATATTTAATATATTTTACTGCAAAATATTAATTTGTTGATTATGGGATGCTGTGCCAGATTTCACTGGGGATATTTATATAGTATACAGTAATGTTCCATGTACCGTATTACTTTCTTTCAAAAAAAATTTAAAAGGGGGAAAGGGAAAAAAGTCTGAATCTTAGAACATATTTGTCTCCAAAGGTTTCTACTTTATTGGTAGAACTAAGATTGAAAGTGTAGTATGTGATCACTCTATAATTCAATTCTGTAGATAAAGTTAAATTATGAAAAATGTGGGACAAATATGTGAAAAGTAGAATAAGTTCACTGATTACCTGTATGTATTAACTGTAAATAAAATTTATGTTACCTAAAGTTAGATCCTGGGGAGAGAGACAGGTGGAAGATGTTACTAGCTAATTTCAGTATTGCTCATAGTAGGGAACCAAAGGATAGTAGCCAGAAAAGAAGGAATTTGTATTATATCCAAGTATAAGTAAAGTTACCTATGGGGCAGAGAGGAACTAGGATAGAGTAGACAGAAATAGCTAAACTTTGGATATATTCTATTTTGTAGTTTCAACTTTAGACCTATTTGAATATTTTACATAATTATGTAACAAAGTTAAATTTAAAATGCAATAACTAAAAATCAAAAGTAAAATGAATCTTTATTTAAAGGAATTTCTTTTTTAATCAAAACATTGATTGTGGGACGGCCCGGTGGCGCACTGCTACAGTGCGCTGCTTGGGAGCGCAGCGGCGCTCCCGCCGAGGGTTCGGATCCCACATACAGACCGGTTCCCGCTCACTGGCTGAGCGCAGTGCGGGCGCGACACCGAGGGTTGCAATCCCATTGCCGGTCCTGGTCCGGTACAGGCACGACACTGAGGGTTGCGATCCGTTGCCGGACACGAAAAAAGACAAAAAGGAAAAAAAAAACAAAACATTGATTGTACATATTTATGGGGTACAGAGTTAAATTTCAGTACATGTGTATAATGTGTAATGATCAAAACACGGTATTTAGCATGTTCGTCATCCCTAAAATTTATCATTTCTTTGTGATGAGAACATTTGATCTCCTCTCTTCTAGCCATTTGAGAACATAGAATAAATTGTTAATAGTAGATACTTAGCACTACTGTACACCATTAGAACTTATTTTTCCTATCTAGGTGTAATTTTGTGTCCATTAACCAACCTCTCCTTATCCTCCCACCCTCCTCGCCTTCCTATAGTAACCACAATTCTACTCTCTGTTTCTAAAAGTACAACTTATAAATCTTATAAAGTGTATTTCCAGTTGGTGATATAATCACACAGAATAAACATTCCAAATGACTTACATACCACAGTAATTTGTAGGATATCCCAAACTGAGTATATCCTATGGGTAAAAAGAATTGGGAAAAAAAAAAAAATGAAAGAAAAGATTTTTTTATTCATCATGTTGTTGATGGTAGTGTTGATATTTTTATTTTCAGGCTGTGTGTGTACATTGTAGGATAAAGTAATGAAAAATTATGTAGACAGCATTGGAATAGAGGGTTTTGGCATGTGAGAAAGGAGAAAGAGATATAAGGTCAATGAGATTAAGCCAAAACCCTTTAAACCTGAATATGAATTGGAAGCATCATTATAAATTGATGATATTTGTGTGTGTATCTATGTACATGTATATACATATAGATATGTATGTACATAATTTCTTAGCTTTGTGTACTGAAAAGGCAGTGACCACCCTTAGCACCCAGACTGTGGTTTCTGAATAACATTTCCCACTAAAAGGAATTAGGGCTCCTTTAAAGAAATGGCTGGTTCCAAGGCTAAATACAGGATATGCCTGGAGTAAGATATAACCCCAGAAAGTAATGAAGCTAGCAGAGGTGAATAAGGTTGTGCCATAACGTCTCAGGAGCCAATCTAAGTAAGCTTCTACTGTCCAAAGGTGGGACAGTTTGAACCTCAATAAGGATAACTACAAAGGATTGAAACGTATCAAGTAGATTTAAATCTATGAATTTATACATTAAAAAAAAAAAACTCACTGATTATCTTTAAAGAAAACTGGAAAACTAATTGTTACTAATTGTTTTGAAAGTTAGTAAATAAAGGTAATGAATCATTCTTTTATTCTGCCCATTCTGTATAAACTGAGCATCAGGACAACTGAATAGTTGATAAGTTCTCTTACAGGACTATTCAAGCTAATAAATAAAGAAGGAATAATAGAATATCACCCTTTTGCAATCCGTTATGAATTATTGACTCTAGTTGGTGATCACTGATGACTGTTAATATCACAGAAAGAGAATCTAGCAGACATTTGTACTTACTGTTGGAAGTACATACCACAGGCAGCCTTGGGAAAAAAATTTTTTAATATGAAAATGAGCCTGAGCTTAAATAAGTCTCTAGATCTAACTATCCATTTACAGCAAAAACAGGGGTCAGAGGAACATACTAAACTACATCACAGTGATGCATTTGGCAAAATCTAAGTATGGGAAACTACAAGAAAACCTGATTTCTTCAACAAAAAAAATTGCAAGGGTGAAAAAGACGGGGCGGGGGTAGAGGAACCTGTTAAAGGAGAGCTAAGAGGCATAGACCTCTCTACCTTAACTTCGTCATTCAGAGACTAGAGAATGATGCCTGTCCTGTTGACATGGAAGATTTGGTGTGAGAATAAAATGACAATGCGTGAAGAAGCACTTAGTAAACTATATGTCCTTGCTCTAATGTAAGATAGTCCCACTACAGTCATTAAAAGGAACTTTACATCAGGGGGAATGTTTTTAAAAAAGGATATCTCATTGTTTTAATTTTTTTTTTCATTTTTTAAATTGTGGTTGAAAATACATAATATTTACCATTTTAACCAGTTTTAAGTGTATGGTTCTGAGATTTTTTTTAAGTACGTTCATATTGTTGTGCAACCATCACCGTCATTCATCTCCAAAATTGTTTGATTTTCCCCAACTGAAACTGTGTACTCATTAAACACTAACTCCCCAGCCCCTGGCAATCATCATTGTATTTTCTGTCTCTATGAATTTGACTACTCTAGGTACTTCATGTAAGTGGAATCATACAATAGTTGTCCTTTTGTTGTTGGCTTATTTCATTTAACATAATGTCCTCAAGATTCATCCATGTTTTAGCATGTGTCAGAATTTCTTTTCTTTTTAAAGCTTAATAATACTTCATGCTGTGTATGCATTACATTTTGTTTATCCATTCATTTGTCAATGGACACGAATTGCTTCCACCTTTTGGCTATTGTGAATAATTTTGCTATGAACATAGGTGTACAAATATCTATTTGAGTCCCTGTTTTCACTCTTTTAGGGTGTATACCAACAAGTAGAATTGCTGGGTTATATGATAATGCTATGCTTAATTTTTGAGGAAGCAGCGTGTTTTTTTATAAATAATTACTTTATTGCTTATGTAATTTGAAACAGCTCAAGGGTCATATTTGAGGCTGTATGTACACTGTGATCCATGAGTCTTTTTCCTAGGAAATGTTTTTGTTTCTCCAAGTACTAGTGCAATTTTTAATTCACTCTTCTAAGAGGCTTAGACTATAAACAAGGAATATGGATCCCAAGAAACAATTTTTGAACTGAAAAGCTTTAAGAATGATTACAAACAAGTCTTTCTTACTTTGTTTATTTTAAAAAAGCAACAACTGATTTTATTCAGTTTTTAACTTAATGCCTTCCTAAGTGCAAGGCACTGTTCTATGTGATGAGAATTTAGTGTTGAATAAATGAAGTTCTGGCCCTCGTGGAGTTTACATTGTATTGTGTGAGACAATTAACTAGCAAACAAGTATATAATGTAATTTCAAGTGGTGAGAAGTACTGTAAAGAAAAATAAACTGGGCCGGCCCGGTGGCGCACTGCTACAGTGCACCGCTTGGGAGCATGGTGGCGCTCCCGCCGAGGGTTCGGATCCCACGTACAGACCGGCTGCTCACTGGCTGAGCAAGGTGCGGGCACAACACCGAGAGTTGCGATCCCGTTGCCGGTCCCCGGTCTGGGCGCGACACTGAGGGTTGCGATCTGTTGCCGGTCACGAAAAAAGACAAAAAGGGAAAAAAAAAAATAATAAAGAAAAAAAATAAATAAACTGAAGAAAGAGGAGAGAGAATGATGGGATGGGATGTTGTTTTATGAGGGATAATTAGGGAAGGCCTCTCTGAGGGAGTGGCATTTGAGCAGACTTGAATAAAGTGAGAGCATGAGCCATTTGAAGACTTTATGGACAAGTGTTCCAGGCAAAGAGAACAGTCCTGATATAGGAGCAGAAAATGCTTTTTAGGGAAACAGTTCAGGAATCAAATGGCGGCCTATCTTGACCAGTATGAAGAAATGAGTTGGTTTGAGATAGCTTATTAGAAAGAAAAGTATGGGAGAACTAAAGAAAGAAAAATGTTAGGAGTAATTTATTTGTATGTTCTGTTAATGATTCTAGAAAAATATATTCATTTGTGGGGTAGGAGATGCTGGCAAAACATTCCAGTAATGATTACCACATAGAAGACATATCCAAGAGGCTGGCTGGTTAGCTCAGTTGGTTAGAGCATAACCTTGTAACAACAGCATCAAGGGTTCAGTTCCCTGTATCGTCCATCTGCCAAAAAAAAAAAAAATTAGAATACACGTTCTCTTCCTCTGAGTATTATTTTCTTGGCAGATGGACATGTGCAGTGAACCCAAAGGGTATTTTATCTTCTCTTCAGAGAAGACAGAAATAAGACAACTGATGAAGGCAATCTTGGTTTCAAGAAGTTATCTCTAAAAATTTTAGTTAATAAAATACTTTATTAGCCAAGATATCTTACTGATATTATATATGACAGTTATACAGAAACTGTTGGGAGAACACATAGCCTCAGATCTCAAGCGAGCTTGGAGATTACTTCTGTTTCGCTGGGTGCTGTGCAGTAATGCAGAGTTATGCCAGAAATAGCTCTGAGCCACAAGAAGTGAGCACCATTACTTATATTTATCTTTTTGCAAACATTGGTAGGACATTTATAAATAATATCCTCAATCAGAAATAAATGAGTTGTCACCTTGAGAGATGGCAGTTATTATAAAACAAAGAATGTTACCTCTAGAAATGAAATAGTATTAGGAAGCTCTTGTTTTTACACTTCTTTATGTATGTTCTGTTTTCATTGTTTCTTCCTTGATGTGTCTTTCTGGGACCTCAAACTCATTACCTTTGTCACCTCAGGTCACCTTCAAATTGCTTCTCCTGTTTCTTCTTGTTTCACAACATTGCTAACCACCCAGTCATGCAAAGTGGAGACCTCAGTCATGTTTTCCTTCTTCCTCTCTGCTACTCCCTTCACCAATGCGGTGAGAGCATTCATGTGTGTCCTTAGACTTCATATGTGTTAACTTAAGTTTTTATTATACATGTCATAAGCAAATGCAAAATAGTGTTTTAAGATGCAAACTTACATTGCATAAACAGGGCCTGGAATATCTGTTCCAGTCTTATATATTTGGACTGTAATGATCCTCTCTCAGTGTTTCTGCTCTAAGTGGGTAGCACAGGATGAGCTATGGAGTTAAGGAAAACTTATAGATCCAAGAAAGGCCTCTAATAATCCTTATGAGGGTAAGAATTTTGTCTGCTTTTCTACTTCTTGTTTTTTCTAAGAGGTCTTGTTGGTGTCTGTCTACAAGAGGGTTCTTAATAGCTAAAGTTTCTCAAAACTTACTTAATCATCAGACCCACCAGTACTTCTTTCACTAGGACCACTGGATGTAAGATTGTTTCTAACTATAGACTTCAGAAGAAATTTAGGAGGAACACATCTTCATTTGACATGCTAGCAAAAATTCTGTAAGTAGTAGGTATTCTGATGGGCAGAAGCTCATCAGAATGGAATAAGTGGCGCTTATATACGAGGGTACTTCATCAAATAGTTTGTGGAAAAATGGAATTAAAAGATAATGGGAATCTTTCCATGAATTTTTTGAAGACCCCTTTATATAGTTTGCAATTCCTTTTCACTGAAAATTTAATCTAATGGGTTTTTCCCCTATATCTATTTGGACTCTTAGTCTCTGTAACATGAGGAAAAATAGAATTTTAGTACAAAATTATCTCCAGCTCCTAAACCATTATTATCTTCCCATTTATAAGAATTTGAATAATTCATAGGATTATTCACATGACTATTCCCTTGATGATCCAATAGTTTGGAATTTCAACTGTCCTACTGAAGACTGCTCTGGCGGAGAGTACCTCTGAATGTCTATATTCATGTTTCTATTTTGTTCTTTTTTCTCTTCTTTATGTGTAGCCATAATCTGCAGTCTTACTATCAGGTTCACCCAGCATGTTTTCTTATCTTTTCTCTCCAGCTCTACCAATGGAACCCACAATAACTTATCAACAAGAAATATACCCTTGTATTTTTAATATTTGCTAAGTTGGTGTCAGAAAATCTGAATGTTTGGCATTGAGTGAAGTTTATGATAAATTGTGTTTTTTCCTTTAAATTCAGTTGCTTTGAATGTATTTCCTGATGTTAGTTGTATTTCCCTCTGCCAGTCGTCTGGAAACTCAAATCTGGACTCATAGAGCCACCTTTCTGAACACCACTAAGGCAACAGAAAAAACAGTTGTTCCTGATTAGAACAGTGATTTCATTTATTCAATTAAACAATAGGAAGACTAGCTTTGAGCTAGGTACATATCATAAACACAAAGGTTCCAAATGGCACCATTACCTTAAAGTCAGTTGATTGGGCAAGTTCTGCAATCTGTCTTGCAGGGCATCATAATCATTTCCACCCTCTGCTTATGGGCTCTTTTAACTAGCTTTTGGGGAAAACTTTTCCTAATTCTTTTAGAGCTCCCTTTTGGGGGATATAGCTGCTAGGAGAAGGCAGCAAAGGCCTTGGTGTTGGAGATGGCTGGGCCGAGGCAGCTCCTGCACTAACTGCTGTAGGCATCTATCCCAGACTGCCCCGTCAGGTTTGTTATCTCTGCCAAAGACTCAGATAAGGGAGATGAGCAAGGCCCACAGGCCAAGAGTCAGGCTTCCTTCTGGGTTCAGCCTTTTTAAACCTCTATTCCAATTTTTCACATGTTACTTCAGGAGGATCTTATTCTGAGGTTGTAGGTCAGGATGAAACATTTTGAGTGTGAGCTCTGAGGTAAAGGTGGCAGAGTGTGAAATGTCTGTTCATGTCTTCACAGTGCAGCCACATAGATCTTTTACTCACCCTTCCCAGGAATTGGTCCCAGCTTTAAATGTCTAGAAGCTGAATTTCTCAGAAATACCTCCATGTCTTTAAGATGTATTTCATCCAGGCCAGGTCATACCTGGCACAAGCCTAGACCCATCAAAAGACAGCATTTCTCTGGGCCAGCCCGGTGGCGCACTGGATAGTGCGCCGCTTGGGAAGCGCGGCGGCGCTCCCATCCGAGGGTTCGGATCCCACATACAGACCGGCTCCCGCTCACTGGCTGAGCGAGGCGCGGGAGCAGCACTGGGGCTTGCGATCCCGTTGCCGGTCCCCGGTCCGGTACGGGGGCAACACTGAGGGTTGCGATCCGTTGCCGGACACGGAAAAAAGACAGACAAAAGACAAAAAAAAAAAAAAAAGACAGCATTTCTCTTGTGATGAGTTACTGCTTCTGCTCCCCAGAAGCAGTCCATATTATCTTATTTAACTCTTAAAACAGCCTTGTAAAGTAGTTGGTATTGTGTGCTATTTTAGAGATAAGGAAAGCCAGGTCCTTACTAACACTTTCCTGGACTGTAGCAAGAATCCTGTAATAAGTATTCCTGTATGAGTGTCTTCTGTCTTCAAGCCATCAGTAGTCTTTCTAAAACACAAATATAATGGTGCTTCTCCCTACTATTCTATGCTTTCCTCCAGTATTTACCCTGTTGTGTTTTGAATAAAGGCCCTACACCTTAGTATGGCATTGAGGCTTATTAATCTAACTCTTACCCGTACTCACTACATATGTACACCTTAAGCCTTAGACACATTATTTATTGACACTCATGTTAATAGCTAACACTAACTCAAATATTGTGTGCCTACTTTGTATTCTGTGGTGGATGGTAAGTATTCTAAGATGAATAAGCAGAGTACCTACCCTTGGGAAACTTACAGTTTGGTGAAAATGTAAGTAATTATGCTACAATATTAGTAGATAATAGATGTATATTATAGGTTTATGAGAACTGGGAGTGGGACACTGACTGGGACAGGAGTTATTCCTATTTATGTATCCTGTTTCTTCTACTTTGAATGACATTTTCTGTTTTACCTGATACACGGCTATTGATTCTTGAAGCCAGATGGTAGATGGGTGGGTGGATGGATGGATGGATGGTCAAACATAAAAAGGTGTCATCCTGCCATCAAGGAACATTTAATCTACCTGTAAATATTCAGAAAGACACTTTCCTTTTGCTTTGATTTTATAAGCTTTCCTCTCAGTTAAGTCATTTTTTGCTTTATGTGAGAGATCCTTTTAAGCACCAAAAGTAATACTGTCAGGTATAGTCACTTCCCATTTCTAGAATGGAACTATATTTGTCTGCTCTGGACATTTTTCCTTAAAACATTTAGGAGAAAAAAAATAGGCAAAGATAAGATTACTCGTAGATATAAGAATCTGAATGCCAAGCCTGCCTCCGCAATTTACCAGCTCTGAAACTTGGGTAAGTACCCAAGCCTTCCATATCTCATTTTCCTAACCAGTCTCTCCTTGTGTAAAGTGGGGATAAGAGACCTACACCTCATGTTATTGAGAAAATTAAAGGCAATAATTCATGTAAATTGCTAAAGAATGGCTGACTCTTAGTACTCAGTAACTGATGGTATTATAATTATTCTTTTAATCCTAATATACATGTATCTCCTCAGTCTTTTTTGTCTATAAGAAGCTGATGATAAACATTTACATTCTAGCTGTAGTCTTTATACATCATATTTAAGCATTTAAATGTAAGCCAGGACAATTTTGTTAATTCCTGAATCTGGATGATGAAGGCTTAGGACCTCAATTTGTATGTTTTTGAAATTTTTCATGTTACAATTTAAAATCAGAAATGTGTAAATATTTCAGTACAGTACAAATATTGTTGTAAACATAGAAATTGGGGCCGGCCCGGTGGTGCACTGCTACAGTGCGCCGCTTGGGAAGCGCGGCGGTGCTCCCGCCGAGGGTTCGGATCCCACATGCAGACCGGCCGCTCACTGGCTGAGCGAGGAGCGGGGGCAACACCGAGGGTTGCGATCCTGTTGCCGGTCCCGGTCCGGTACGGGAGCGACACTGAGGGTTGCTATCCGTTGCCGGGCACGAAAAAAAGACAAAAAGACAAAAAAATTTAAAAAAATAAAAAAAATAAAAATAAAAAACATAGAAATTGGTTAAAGTATGCTGCATCATTTCTATCAACTATTATAATTTTACAAAATACTGTTTTGTTTCATTTGTTGAAATATTTGTATATATTTTAGTAAAGATTGATACAATAAAACACTCCTATACTGGAAAGCTTTGCCTGTCTAAATTTTTTTCAAATGAGTTCCCTAATGCTTGAATATAAATAATAATTTATCTATTTTACTTTTTCTGGAAAATAGATTTCCTTAGATAAGTGACTGGTTCTTAGCCATAAAGCTTCAAAAATGTATGTTTTTTGATGACAGTGTTTATAATTAATTTTTAATTTTTTAATTGTGATAAAATACACATGACATAAAATTTACCGTCTTAACCGTTTTTAATACTACAATTCAGTAGTATTTTTATGTTGTGCAACCATCACCA
Source organism: Galeopterus variegatus (assembly GCF_000696425.1). Classification (NCBI taxonomy): domain Eukaryota; kingdom Metazoa; phylum Chordata; class Mammalia; order Dermoptera; family Cynocephalidae; genus Galeopterus; species Galeopterus variegatus. The sequence goes on along the minus strand of NW_007726279.1, from coordinate 741,235 downwards.
CCATTCATCTCCAGAGCCCTTTTTATCTTGTAAAACTGAAACTCTGTACCCATTAAAAAATAACTCCCCCATTTTCTCTCCCCCCAACCCCTAGCAACCACCATTCTTTCTGTCTCTATGAATTTCACTACTCTAGGTACCTCATATAAGTGGAATCATACAATATTTGTCTTTTTATGACTGCCTTATTTCACTTAGCATAATGCCTTCAAGCTTTGTCCAAGTTGTAGTGTAGTCAGAATCTCCTTCCTTTTTAAGACTGAATAATATGCCATTGTATGTATACACCACATTTTGTTTATCCATTCATCTGTTGCTGAATACTTGGGTTGCTTCTGTGTTTTAGCTACTGTGCATAATGCTGCTATGAACATGGATGTATGAAAATCTCTTCAATACCTTGCTTTCAGTTCTTTTGGGTATATACTCGGAAGTAGAATTGCTGGATCATATAGTAAATCTATTTTTAATGTTTAGGAGCGGCAATACTGTTTTCCACAGCACAGTATCATTTTACATTCTAACCACTGTGTACAATGGTTCCAATTTCCCCAATCCTCACCAATACCTACTTTCTGTTTTTTTGTTTTGATAGTAAGCCAACCTAATGGGTGTGAGATGATATCTCATTGTGGTTTTGATTTGTATTTCCTTAACAATTAGTGATGTTGAGCATCTTTTCGTGTATTTATTTGGCCATTTGTAGATCTTTGGAGAAATACCCATTCAATTCTTGCTCATTTTTTGAATCAAGTTATTTTTTTGTGGAGTTTTAGTAGTTGTTTATATATTCTGGATATTAATCCCTTATCAGATAGATGATTTGCAAATATTTTCTCCCGTTCCACAGGTTTATAATTCATTTTAAAAAACAAGGTTAACCAAAATAAGCTTGAGGGCCTTTACCAGCTCCATGATTCTGACTTTCCTGCCTTAATACATATGTTTAATGGAACATAATTTGGCCTTTCATTAATAAGTTACTGCTATCGTAGATATTGTTGTTCTGTGCCATTGAAATTTTTAAGGTTTTTAATGCTGGGTGGAGGTTGTCTGCCTCTATATTAGATCGCTCCAGAGAGACGTTAACCTAGTTGCTGCTTTCTAAACTCCCTTTTTGTCATCTTTTTGAAGAACCTTGAAGCAGCAAGGGTTTATTGTTGACTCAGCTTCTGTTTTCTGTTCAGTCTCTTTTTGTCTTGTTGTTCTTGAAATGTATCCAAGGATAGAACTGAAGGTTTATAAAGAAACAGTAATTCTCGGCCTTTTGCTTAATATCTGTGTGACCTTGGGCAAGTTACTAACCTCTCAGTCTCATTAGTTAAAAAAGTTATCAGGAGAATTAAATGAGTTAATACATGTGAAATCTCTAAGAACACAGTATGATATATAGTAAACCCTCAATAAGTGTTAGGTAACATGCTTGGGGTTTTAGAATGGTATAGGAAGTCATTTCATCTTAGGTTTTTGAGTTTTCTTTCTTTTAAAACGTTTTATTTCTGGCTGGTCTGGAAATGTAAGATTTGTCTATAAACTTTGCCTGGTCAGACCTGGCCTACATGTGTTTTGGGGTCACATCTGGTTTGTACCCCTTTTCACTCTCAAACATCCTAGTTTAAATGACACGTTATATGGTCACCTTAGATTCAACAAGAGTGAAGTATTACTGTAGTTTTGCATTTCTCTTTCATTATGAATTGTTTTTCATATTCACATTTCTCCCATATTCCTATCCTACTATCCCTATTAATCAGACTAAGGAGAAAACAAAGTCCAGGTGCCTTTTTTTCTCTGTAGACTAAATTCAATGTGGAAATAAGTCCCTTCCCCATCCTCATTTCCTAAATCTATAAGTCATACAGCTTCACCGAATTTTAGAAACTTGTTTCAGCTTCTTTATTTTACAAATGCGGAAACGGAGGCCTATAGAAGTTGAGTGTGACTTGTACCACAGTAAATTAGTGACAGAGAGAGAACTCAATCCCACATATCTTAACTCCCACTGTTCTCTCTACAGCATAAAGCAGTAAAAAGTGATTTTATGGCAAAGATCAGCATTTCGCAGAGTGTGTTATACAAGTTCACTCCTTTAATGCTCTGTGGGACAGCAGGGCTCCTTTCGATTATGCTGAATACTTTGTCTTCACGATGCACCTTAGCACTTCAAAGGTGCTAAAAGAATCCTACAGTAAAGAAATCTATGTGGCTTTGTTTAATCCTGCATTTGCCAAACTTTGGGAAAACACTTTTGAAAACGCTGGCCTAGGGTTTTTGGTTTTGGTTGGGGGTGGGTGGTGGAGAGTAGGAGTTGACTTTTGCTTTTTAAAAATTTTTTTGTAGATTTGATTATTTTCTCTATTGCAGTCAACACGATTTTTCCCTTCAGTTGGGTCTACTGCCATCACAGAAGCTTATTTTAAGACAATCATATCATCTGATTAGGATTAGTCATGTTGACTATTAACAGAGGGAGCTCCCCAGAATGGTGATTCTAGGAAAAGGATTCATCATCCCTTTAGGGCCATTTGCAGCCTCTGGGCCTCTCCCAGTCGTATAGGCCCTCTCTTTCCTTTCCTGTCACATTATCCAAAGATTGGATATCATCCTGTTGTCTGTAGGAGACAGACCAGGCTTCCCTGGAAAGAAAACATCCCTGGAGAGATTAGACTATGACTAATTCTCATTTCCAGCATCCAAAAGCAGTGAATTAGATTAAGAAATAAATGACATAATACTGTGCTCCATTTGGCACAGGGTTTTGGTTACCTGAGAAGCAATTTCCTGAGAATTTTGAGAAGAAAAATGGCTTTAGTACTGGAACTGTACAATCAGGGTTACCTCAAGGATTTGGAACTGTTGGACACAGAGTGGACTAAAAGGTTATATCTGATCCAGGAAATCACCCCTCCCCATTTCTTTCCAAGACTTGTTGATTTTAGTATTAAGGCTCCAGTTGGAGATATGAATTTCACCCAAATCAGTTCATCCTGAAGGAGGTTCCCATTGACTAGGAGCTACCGGGAAGAGATTGTGTCCCTAAATCCCAAAGACACTTTATTTCAAGCCACCTCTCCAGAGTGAAACCCCAGCTGTCCCTGCTCATTATAGTGGTAAATGGCCAAACATCCTTAGCTCAACCTGTGACTTACCTAGTGCTTGCCATGTGTTCTTGATTCTCCAGCAGGGTTATTGATGTTTTATAATCTTGTGTGGTTGTTTTAGAATGTCTAATTGTGCTTATCATAAAATTGAGCTTTTTTAAAAAATGCGTTTTTGATATGTTTAAATCTCAAGCAGACAAATGTAATAGTGTCTTGAGTTAAAGCTTATCTTTTTAAGTTGTTTTTCCTTCTCATTTTGGTAAAGACTTTTTACTCTGTATAATGTTTTTATTCTGGATTTTTTATCATTCAGACGTTTTTGAGAAAGGATTGTCTGTGCTGTTTTTTGTTTTAAATGTGAATCTTTAGTGAGTGAGATTAGTATTTCACCTGTAAATGAGGCCACAAATTTGGCTTCCAGGACTCTGTTTCTTTGAAAGAACTACTAAAAATGTCTGATAGAATCTTGAAGCTTCTGTGGAACTTAGCTTGAAAACCAAGATTTGTTAGACTTATTAAGTTTGAACTAAAAATAATTCAGGCACTTTAGTTCCTGTTTTACAAAAATTGACAACATTCCAAATGAATTACCAAAAAAAAAGCAGCTTTTTCTACATTTTTAGTATTCAGGAATCCAACTGTGAATGGCTATAAGCATCAAACTTTTATAAAGGTTGATTGCTTACTCATCTATTCTAAAATGGACTTTGCTAGACAAATTAATTTTTTGACCATTTTATGTTTACAAAATAGTAAACCTTTAGATTCCTTGTTGTGTAATTGTGTAATTCTTATGGATGCACTATCATGTCTCTGGCTGCCCAAAGCCCTTCACACTTTGAGTAGTATGCACTGGTGTGAACTCTAAATGGTAGGGAGGTAAGTTTCACATAGGAAATTTGCTTATGTAAGTATAAGTATATAGTAGTTACTGCTACTTTGCATAATATCTATATCTAGTTAGTAAAAAGTTGTCCCAGTTTTATCCTGAATGCTGTAAGTATATGTACTTACATGCTTAGATAAATAAATTTTCATATATATATAAAAGATTGGAAGATACACAAAGGTTAACTGGATTTTCTTAAGCATGAATTCCTAAGGTTATGCTGTATCAGTAACAAAAATGAAAATAAATTCCAGGAACCTTGACACAGTTCTGTTTTCCAGCAGGTTTTTTTTTTCTTTTTTCTTTTTTTAATAATTTGTGTGTATGTGTTTTTAACTCTATTTGTTAAAACACTTTATCCATCATTATGAGGCTAGATTAACTGCCTACTGATTGGTTTCCTAACAATTCCAATAATAGATTTTAAATTGAGTCTTCTTAAACCCTTATCCCTTTTAGTTAGATAAATTTTATATATCCAGATGGTATAAAGATTTAAAAGTATTCCTATTAACCCTGTTCTCTCTTAGAGTTTCTTCTCTTTGTACATATATCACCTGCTGGCAGCTCTGAGAATTAAGGTTCAGTAGTTTGGAGTTCAGTCTATAATTGTTAAAATAATCTCTTATTGCTACTGCCCTGACCATGTTGAGTATATCAGGTAATAGAAAGCAGTATTTTTATTTTAGGGCTTTATGGGGAGGATAGATAAAAATGTCTGTTTCTCCTTTTATGTCTTACAATATATATATATATTTTTTTGTCTTTTTGTCTTTTTCCGTGTCTGGCAACGGATCGCAACCCTCAGTGTTGCCCCCGTACCGGACCGGGGACCGGCAACGGGATTGCAACCCTCGGCGTTGCCCCCGCGCCTCGCTCAGCCAGTGAGCGGGAACCGGTCTGCATGTGGGATCTGAACCCTCGGGCGGGAGCGCCGCCGCACCTCCCAAGCGGCGCACCTATTCAGTGCGCCACCGGGCCGGCCCGTCTTACAATATTTATAATAAATTCTCTCAAAATTACTATGGAACAGGTAGTCTAAAGATATTTAGTTTTAATTGTCCACCTTTAATTCCCACTGTTTCAGCAAAATGTCCAGTTACACAGATTAAAGATCAGTTTAAGCAATTTTATCTTAAAGCAGAAAAACAACAAACCAGTCACTTATGTATCGGCTCTTTGTATGTGTAGTACTGGTACAACTTCTGAAGTGTTTATAATTTGCCTAGAATGTTACGTTATAATGATTGGTGGTTGCCTGTAAGGATTTTAAAAAATTGAAACATTCCTTTTTAGTCCAAATACTTTTCTCTGTGTTTTGAAATGTTCTTCCTGTAACTATATATTTTGTCTGATATGTTACTTTTTACTGTCTTAGAAGTATATAGTTGGTATATTTTGTGTATCAAAATTGCAGCTAACAGGTTCATAATTCAAGCTTTAAAGATTTGTTTACATTTTCTGAAAATTTTACATGTGAGTTTGACAGCATGTCATTTGCAAATGAAAGCACTTTTCAGTAGCTTGCTTTTTTTATGTGTGGTTTGAGATACATTTGAAAAAATGAATGAAATTATTTTTGTTTCATACCAAGAAATGGATGAAAAGAGGCTGCTGGATCCAGGGTTGAAGGTTCATAAAGGCCTCTGGGATTATTCTCTGAAGAACCAGCAGATGGAATGCCTGAGTGACTGAAGAAAATGGGTGCTAATGCATCTAACTATCCTCATTCATGTTCCCCGAGGGTAGGGGGGAATTCACAGGCCCAACAGACTTTCATAGGTAACTTTCAGTTTTTCTAACTTCATTTCTTTTGTGATTGTCAATAGAATTGTGTTTTTGGTGGTCTTTGTGGATGAAAAGAGAGTTGATCTGTGGAACAGTTATTATAGATAATAATTCTGCAGTATCTAGATATTTTCCCTAACAAATATAAATCTGGCTTGTATGATTTTTTTTCTAAACAAATTGATTATAAAAAGATACTTCAAAAAGTTCATGTAAAAATGGAATTAAAAGATAATACAAATCTTTCCATGAACCTTTGAAGACCCCTCATAGCTCAATTGATCATTTCTTTGGTTGTCTTCACCATAATTGCCAGTTACCCTAGGTACACTAGGCAAACTAGCAATCTCCTTTGATGTGAAAATAGTGAAATACATGTTTCTCGTGTCCTGGTCCATTTATTTTGCCCATACAAATGCAGCCTTGGTAGAGTTAGGAAGAAAAAGAAACATTTCACAATTATGTATAAGTAATATTCTTAATTTACAAATCTGCCTACGTCTCATTTCCTACAATTTCATGATTAAGATCTATGATATCTGGTCCTTAACAGCCAGAGAAGCAAAGGCATCTTTTAAAATTTAAACTAATTTGCTCTGTTTCTCTCTATTTCTTATTTAATATAAAAATTAGTTATTTGACCTTTTCTTCTTCCTTTATGAAAACAGAAGTCAGTTTTGAGTGGCTCAGGAATGCCTATTTTAAAAATTTTTTAGCATGAAAAATGTTAATGTTGAAAATGAATGTTAAGGAAAAAGAAACAAATTTTCATTTGTTTAATTTTCTCCTTAGGGACATCATCCTATTCTCAGCAAGGCTATGGTTGTGAATCAAAATTGTATAGCCTTGACCATGGCCATGAGAAACCACAAGACAAAAAAAAGAGAACTTCTGGCCTTGCCACCCTCAAAAAGAAGTTTATTAAGCGTCGAAAATCTCATAGGTCTGCCGATCACGCCAAGCAGATGCGAGAACTCCTATCTGGGTGGGATGTTAGAGATGTCAATGCATTAGTGGAGGAATATGAGGGAACTTCAGCCTTAAAGGAGCTTTCTCTACAAGCCAGTTTGGCTAGACCGGAAGCCCGGACATTGCAGAAAGATATGGCCGATCTTTATCAGTACAAGTATTGTACTGATGTAGACTTAATATTTCAAGAAACTTGTTTTCCTGTTCATCGTGCCATTTTGGCAGCAAGGTGTCCATTTTTTAAAACACTGCTTTCTTCCTCACCCGAATATGGGGCAGAGATAATAATGGACATCAATACAGCTGGTATTGATATGCCCATGTTTTCTGCTTTGTTACACTACCTTTATACAGGAGAGTTTGGAATGGAGGACTCAAGGTTTCAAAATGTTGATATCCTTGTTCAGCTTAGTGAAGAATTTGGAACACCAAATTCCCTTGATGTAGATATGCGTGGACTCTTTGATTACATGTGTTATTATGATGTCGTCCTTAGTTTTTCTTCAGACGCTGAACTAGTTGAAGCTTTTGGTGGAAATCAGAACTGTTTAGATGAAGAGCTCAAAGCCCACAAGGCTATTATTTCTGCACGGTCCCCATTTTTTCGAAATTTATTACAAAGGAGGATACGGACTGGTGAAGAAATCACAGACCGAACTTTGAGGACTCCCACAAGAATTATATTAGATGAGTCCATTATACCAAAAAAATATGCAAAAGTGATATTACACTGTATGTATACTGACATGGTGGACCTCTCCGTTTTGCACTGTAGCCCCTCTGTGGGGAGTCTCAGTGAAGTTCAGGCTCTCGTTGCAGGGAAGCCAAACATGACCAGGGCAGAAGAAGCCATGGAACTTTACCACATAGCACTATTCTTGGAATTTAACATGCTTGCACAAGGTATGAAATTCTGATTTTTAATTTTGATTTCTAGAATTATTATATTTGTCTTCCAAATTGAGAACACAACCAATGTCCTTTATGATTTCAGTGTTTGGGATGTGACAGGGTTGGTTTTTTTGAACCTACAATTATGACATCTGAGGTAGATTGAAGATCAGTATTAATGTGTTTGTTTATTTAATATTAAAATGAAGCATTCAATACTAGTGACTTAAGAGCATTAGATGAGACTTGAGGTTCTTTCTTCCCTAATGTAAGATGATAGGTGTGGAAATATATAATTATCCACCTACACCCTGTCTCCACCTGAGCTTTGAACTAGCCCAGTTTCCCAGATTTCAAGGTTAGATTCTCATTTTTACATTCTGTGCCTTGGTGATGCTTAAATGTCTGGAATACAAATAAAAATTCTTTATAAAAATGAAGATAGTTGCATTTGGATACAAATTTATTTGAATCAGACAACTGGGTAGGGCTTTTTATTTAACTTTTAAAGTATTCTGTATTTTATTTTTAGGCTCAACTTGTACATCAGGCAACAGCCAATGGCATGTAAAGCACAGTTAGTGCTAGACTCACGTGCCTTCTTCATTTAATTTAAACTAAAATTTTAAAATTAGGACAGCATGTTTGTGTTTTAGGCAAATGAATACATGAAAATTATATTAAAAGAAGTATGTATCTGTTGGTAAATGTTAGAATCTTAACATTTCAAAACTGGAAAGAGACCTTCTCTGAGAGAGCAAAAGGAGTGTGCTGTATTGACAGAATGTGTATACTTGGCCTTCTGTGGCCATATGTTAAAAGAAAACAAGCTGTATAACATGAGCTTACTTGAGAAATTTAATTTAGCTAATGCGTATTAGCTAAAGGAGTATTAGAATTTGCCCATTAGAAGATATTGTTAATGGTTTGGATAAAATAAATGAATTTAAATAAGGAAAGCTAAGCACATTTTTTTTTCCTTTTTGTCTTTTTTTGTGTCCGGCAATGGATCGCAACCCTCAGTGTCGCGCCCGTACCGGACCGGGACCGGCAACGGAATCGCAACCCTCGGTGTTGCGCCCGCACCTCGCTCAGCCAGTGAGCGGGAACCGGTCTGTATGTGGGATCCGAACCCTCGGCGGGAGCGCCACCACGCTCCCAAGCGGCGCACTGTAGCAGTGCGCCACCGGGCCGGCCCTAAGCACATTTTTTGAAAATAATAATTGAAAGTAATAATGTACTGTGTGGCTAAATGAACCAATTAATAGGGGTTTAGGAAATTAAAAAATAAAATAAAAGCCCCAGCTAAAAAAACAGTGTCAGAAATAAAATGGAAAGAGTTACACAGAAGAAGGCATTGATAAACACTAGTAAAAATTGTTGAGATTCCTTTTATGTAGTCTTTTAAAATCTTATTTTACCATTATCTTTTTAGTAATAGACTAGTTTTATTACCACAACCAAAATGTCATTAAAATATTTTCTTTTTGTTTAAAATAAGAACCATTATATTAATAACAGTAGACTATTTAGATGCCAGATTATGTGAAAAATGTTATCACAAATAACCAGGCAGCTTGACCTACCATTCATTTATTCTGTAAAACGAAATTTGTCAGAAAATGCTTCTACAGAAAAATTTGAAACTTACAACATCACCAAAAAGGTATAATACTCTCTATTTTCTCAAATTGTTTTATAATTTTTGATGTATTTAAATAATTAGAAACCAAAGTGTATTGTGTATGCTTTCCTGTTTTAAAAAATGAGAAAGAATTCCTTAATTTAGTATTTTTTTTTTTTAAGTTTTGAATGAAAAGTAAAATTGTGAGCCAGCTCTTGGATCTTTGGTGATACTTGATTACTTATCTAGAGTTCTTTTATGTTAATTGAGTTAAATTCTTTTGTCATTTAGCTAGAAATTGTATTTTATTCTGTACCTTTAAAAATATAAAACAACACTCCTTGCATTACCTTTATCTGGTTACTTAAAACACAGCAACAGTATACAAATATTCCCCTAAATTTGGGTGTACATGCTCTTCTGTTTCCTTTCGTTATTCAACATATAGTTTGGGTTATTGGTGTTTTTTGCGTGTGTGTGCTCCATGTGAGGCATATCTTTCCCTCGTACCCATAATGATATTCATAATAGTGTTTATAACAGACCATAACTTTAACATAATTTTTACCTCATTTCAATGGGAGGGAGAATATTTAATCATTTGGGGGGGGATTTTATACTATAAAGCTTAAAAGCCCAGTTTCTGGAACCAGACAGACTGGGTTTGAATCCATCTCTACCATGTCTTAACTTGTTTGACTTTAAACAAGTCACATAACCTCTCTAAGCCCCTGTTTTCTCACTTGTAAAATAAGAATAGTAATCCTGTAAGGTAGGATAATGAGGATTAAAGGAAATAATAAGTTAAATGATCTGAGTAGCACCTGGTACATAGTAAGCATTCAGTAAATGTTAGCTGCTAAATGATATCACCACAACATAAATCTTTCTCTACTACATAGTCCATTCTAAAAATAACCTTTTAAGTTTTAAAAATAATTTATCAGTTAAACTTAATACTAAGCATATTTTATAGGTTTTTGCTAGCCAATTATTGATCTTAAGATTTTCTTGTAATTTTATCACTGTAGCGAATTTGTATATACCACTTATCAGACTATTGTTACGTATCTGGCTGTTTCTCACTCTTCTATCAGATTTTCTCAGTAGGAATTCTACAAGCTTATTAAACCTGTAATACACTGAGGCATCTATTGTGTGTAATGAATTAGCATCTCTTTCATGTATCCAGCATAGTACTAGTTACATACCATTTTGGAGAGAATCAAGTAAATAGTCGTTTTTTGTGTTCCATGATTCAAATGAGGACTCTCAGTTAAGAAATGCTGTGAGAGTAGACTGTTGGGCAACCATGAAGGTAAGACCATACTCATATTGTTCTCACCTTCGTCTTATTATGTCCTGGTGCCTGGGATTAAAGGAAACATAACATATGGTAAGCATACAGTAAATGTTTTGAATCAACGACCGTTAACAAATAGTAACCAAAAGAGAGCAGGGGTGGCTATATCAACATCAAATAAAATAGACTTTAAACCAAAAAAGGTTACAAGAGACAATAAAGTTATATTAATAAAAAGTTCAATACAGGAAGAAAATGTAGCAATTATAAACATTTACATGCCTGATGACAGACCATCAAATACATATGGAGCAAAACCTGACCAAATTGAAGGGTGAAATAGACAGTTCTACAATAATAGTTGGAGACTTCAGTACCCTCTCTCAATAATGACTGGAACAATCAGACAGAGGATAAGTAAAGAAATAGTAATAGGTATTGTTCCTTAATAGTATTAAGTAGTAATAAGCCAACTAGTAGATCTAACAGAGGTATGCAGTCACTTTATCAAACAACAACAGAATATACATTCTTTTCAAGTGCACATGGGACATTTCCCAGGATAGACTGTCTGTTAGGCCACAGATTAAGTCTCAGTAGATTATTTAAAATAGGTATCATGCGAAATATCTTTTCCATCCACAACTGGATGAAGTTAGAAATCAATAACAGAGATAAAACAGGGACATTCAAATTTTTGGAAATTAAACAGCACACTGTTAAACAGCCAGTGGATCAAAAAAGACCTCGAAGACATCATGCTACGTGAAATGTCAGTCACAAAAATACAAATGCTGTATAATTCCACTTGTATGAAGTAGAGTAGTCAAAATCATAGGGACAGAAAGTAGAAGCTGGAGGCGGTGGGGAATTATTATTTAATGGATGTAGAGCTTCAGTTTGGCAAAATGAAAAAAGTTATGGAGATGGATGACAGTGTTGGTTGCACAACATCGTGAATGTATGAGGGTGTTTCCAAAAGTTCATGGAAAAAATAGAATTAAAAAGATAACATGAATCTTTCCATGAACTTTTTGAAGTACCCTCATATTTAATACCACTGAATTGTATACTTCAAATGATTAATATGGTAAATTTTGTGTATATTTTACCACAATTTTTAAAATTGAGGAAAAAAAGTTAAAGCCCAGTTGGAAAAGGAGACAAATTCTATCAGGGGAGGCTGAGACCTTGAGACCAGACACTCTTCAACGTAGAAAAGGTGACTTGATAGCGTCAAGAGCACCATAAAAAGAGATATTATAGGCAGAGTGGTTTGGCAGGTGGGTAAAAGAGAGGGTTCTTGGCCTATACAGAGAATGTGTGTTCTTTGGTAGGCAAGGGCAGGCAGTAGGCAATAATGGGCCCAACTTACAGACCTGACATTTTAGGACCAGATTTAACTTCACTTGATTTCCATTTAAACACAGCAGATTGAATATACATTTATTTTTGTTTCCTCCAAAGCTCTTATACTGAGTAAAGGAATAAAATAAGTGTACATTCTCAAGGACAAAGATACCTTAGAAGAAAACAACAGTGGAAAAAAGGATATTGAAATTTTTGGAAATTGGAAAGCAGAGAGAACTGGTTACTGGCAGAGAGGAGAGGCCTGTAACTCTAGAGCCTGTAGAGGGGGCTATTGAGGAGAAGGGAGGCAGTTCACCCCTCAGAACTTTGGGATGGCTGAGGCCAGATGGTACTGAGGACTCTGGAGAAAAGGGATAAGCATGGTGTAGAACTAAAAAGAGAGATTTGATATTAAGTCTGAATACTGAGTGATTAGACCCTTTCCCCCACTCTGGAATCCACCTTTATACCGTATATGGTATTAGAAAGGGACGTGTTTTTGTTTTTCTACGTATAGTGAGCTGAGTATCCTTTATTAGTCTACCCCCCCCATTTTTGTCACCCTTTATTTAAGTTCCCATGTATATACATGGAGTGTATACATGAGCCAGTATTCAGTGTCCTTGTTCCAATGGTCCATTTGTCTATTCTTGCATTAATACCACTTGTACCCAGGTGGCATACCCTGTCCCACCCCCTCAGTTCCCCTCTCCATTACCCCTCCCCCAACCAGACACAAGAAACCTGAGATTTTCTAAAATTTTCTCAATTTTGCAGAGAGATTGAGCTAGAGATATTCCATGTCTGGAATTAGCTACAGAAGAGGGTGGAGGTAAAAAACAAAGTTGAAATCTAGAATTTTGTGAAAACCTACAAACCAGATGGTGAAAATACACACTCCCTTTACCCCTCTCTAGAACCAGCTAGGCAGATGCAAGAGGATATTGACACTTTGGAAGTATTCCAGAAGTATATATACCTATAGATAACTGATGTTTTGAGATTCCACAGTGAAATTATGCTCATGAGTTATACAGTGAAAAAGCCAGCTTGCCTTGCAGTTCTCCAGAGAAGATTGCAGTCAGCAAGCCTGCTTGTGCAGCAGAGCTTTCAAATAGCTGTTTACTGCCACACTCTTACATATGAAAATTCATCCAAGGATCACTGAACATTTGAGGAAAGCTTCCAAATTGAGACAGAGATCAGAACAAAAAGAGCAAAGTGCTGGAAGAAACAGACAATGAAGGGAGTGGAAGAAAACTTCAGTAGAATCAAAATGTCCTTGGATAGAAGAACATTTGATGGAATCAATGAGACAGACATAAGATGCTATAAAAGTAAAAACAGGAGCTCTTGGACATAAGGTAGCAGAAATGAAAAATGTAATAGAAGGATTAAAAGGTAAAGTTGAAGAAATCTAGGAAGTAAACAAATACCAAAGAGATGGACAACAGTGTAGACAAATAAGAAAATGAGAGTATTTATCCAGAAGCTCTAACATCTCCACAAATAGTGGTTTTAGAAATATATACCAGAGAAAAGCTAAGAGAAGACAGTATCTAAGGAGTAATATAAGAAATATTGCCAAAACTAAAGGAATTTTCATATGAAAACCTTCCTTCCTTTTCAGAATGCTAGGGGAAAAGAGACGATTCTAAAATGTTGCAGAGAGGAAAAAATAGGCTCCATACAAAGAAATAGGAATCAGATGGTATTGAACATTTCAATAGCAACAACTGTATACTACAATACAGTGGTGTGGGGCCCTCAGAAGCTGATGGAGAATTATTTTAAGCACAAAATTCTATATTTAACCCAACTGTCAATCAAATGTAAGGCTAAATAGGCATTTTCTAGTCATGCCTCAAAAACCTACCTCCCTTGCATCCCCATTCAGGAAGCTGCCAAACGATGAAGCAAACCAAGAACAAAGAAGAGTGGGATTCAGAAAATGGGGTCCAACACAGGAAAGAAGCAAAGGAAAATCCTATGTACTAGCTGTGCAGTAGGTCTTAGTTGGCATCCCAGTCTAGACTGGACCAGGAGGGTGAAAGAATCCAGGAAGGGAGTGTCTGGGAAGAAATCAGTGTCTTAAATGTTTGAACATTAAATAGCAAATGACTTTGAAAGGTTTTATGACTTTTGGTGCATTTATGAAGAATGAGCCGTAGATTCATAAAAAATGAAGCAAATGGGAAAAGAGGAAGTTATTATTGCCAAGAAAAATTTTAAATTATGTATGAAAGAAAATATAAACTTAGTACACACCCTGGCTCAGCCGTAAGCAGTATTTAGATAGTCATCATAATATGAACACTGAGGGGGCCGGCCCAGTGGCGCACTGGATAGTGCGCCGCTTAGGAGGCGCGGCGGCGCTGCCGCCCGAGGGTTCGGATCCCACATACAGACCGGCTCCCGCTCACTGGCTGAGCGAGGCGTGGGAGCAACACCGAGGTTTGCAATCCCGTTGCCGGTCCCTGGTCCGGTACGGGGGCAACACTGAGGGTTGCGATCCGTTGCCGGACACGGAACAAAAAGACAAAAGACAAAAAAAAAAAAAATATGAACACTGAGTATTTATTTAATAAAAATTGTAATATAGAGAGGTAAATACCAGAAGAAAGAGCTAAAGAATTGAGAGTAGTTGCCTCTGGGGAGCAGGACTGGGAGTGAAAGAGATATAGGGTAGAGCGTTTTGTTTTTAGTGTGTTTTGCTACTACTAAACTTTTAAAATTATGAGCATATACTATGGTTACAAAATTAATTTTTTTTTTTTTTTTTTTTAAAGATGACCAGTAAGGGGATCTTAACCCTTGACTTGGTGTTGTCAGCACCACGCTCACCCAGTGAGCGAACCGGCCATCCCTATGTGGGATCCGAACCCGGGGCCTTGGTGTTATCAGCACCGCACTCTACCGAGTGAGCCACGGGCCGGCCCCAAAATTAATTTTTTAAATATAAAAAAAATACAGTTTCAGTACCCAGAACCAGAGAGATCTAGAGATGGCCATAATTATAAAGAACTGGGGAATTTATCATATTTGTGATGACTGTTAACTAAGTTTACAAAGAGCTCTTACTTTTTTTCATTTGGTCATCCTGGCAACCTGAGTGTAGTGGGACTCAGAGATATTAGTAACTAGCCTTTTCTCTGGCTTGACTCATGCCAGCTCTTCTGAATTTGGAATTTGGGCATGGAGGGAGAACAGAATAATATGAGAACCAGTTTCCACAGATGAGAGTGGGAGTCTGTGGTCCAGTCATAGGAACAAAATAGAAGACTAGTGATTGAAGCCTCAACTTGGAGGAGTCTCAGCAGTGAGCCTGATTTGTTGCTGAACCACTTCGGGTGGGGGTAATGTGGGCCCAGCCAAAAGGTTGAAAAACTGGGGACAGGACCTGAGTAGGTCACCATTCAGACTTTGCTTCAATACACTTAGCCAGAAAACAGAGGTTATACTGTTTCAGCCATTCTTTCCTGAATAGACAGCATTCCTGTATCTGTTGTTTGACTATTTTGGCTGCCCAGCATGAGGACCTTCTTCATAGTTTTGGGGAATTCCTTACTGTGTAGGTTTTTATAGAAGGCAGAGCCCACCTCCCAGCAGAAAAGCCTAAAAGGTCAGGTCCTTGCTTCTTCAGCCTTCATTGTAGTTAGGCCTTTATATCACGTGACCTAGGCTTTTTGAATTGGGAGTTAATGGCACAGAAAAGCAGGGACTATAGAGAATTCTTTCTTGAAGCAGGGTGGGGGCAGCAACATCTAGTGGAAATGGGAAGGCCACAGCAGTGGTACCAGTGATGACATTCACCTTTCTGGGACAGAGCAGAAGCTGTAGTGGCCAGGGTCTTAGGGCAACTCAGGGTCCTCACTGGGCTTTCACGTGCTATGGTCTTGACTGCGGCCTTCCTTTGTCCTTGTTTGTTTGCTGAGCCTGATCTCCAGCTTTCCCAGCAATGCTGTGGACTAACAATATCCTTTCAGATAAAATCCTTTTCTCTTTAAGGCAACTAGAGTTGTTTCCAGTGTAAGAAGCCTGGCTGATAGCAGTACCTATATTTAAAAAGTCTATTGTATAAAATTCCAAAATAGGTGACTAGATTGAAAGACCCTGGAAAGAAGGACCAGGTGTTGGATCACTTTGACTTTTCACAATGACCTTAGTATACACTGGGTAAAAAGCTCTGAAAATACAAGAACACCAGTGAGAATATATTATCAATTTATAATTTTTTGAGGAAAAATCTCTTTAGGAGAACTATAGGTTTTCTCATGAACTTTAACAACTCACGGGCCTACCATCCTTGTCATAAATACTGTTGACTTCAGAACAAAATAGCTCAGAATTAATACCAACATCTACATGCATATTCTAGTGCAGGACATTTTACTGTAGACTTTAAACTGCAGATTTTATTTTTTCATCTTGATCAAAAATGCATTTTTCAATCTTTGGAATATGAAATTCATTTATAACTTTAGTTCCAAAATGGACTCTGAATGCATTTGCCCATATTTTTAGTCATAATGGATGTGATTATATTTTATTGAATTAAAAATCTAACAGAGAAGCAACTGAAAGCAATGACCTAATTTTTTCCCTTAGCAACTTGGTCAGGTTCCAAGAGTGTGTGGCTTGAAACAAATGCAAAATAGCAAAGACTCACTGTCCCCACTCACTCATCCATTTCTCCCTCTTCCCATCCTCTCCATTGTCCCTATGTTGACACTTCCTTCTGTTTCAGTTCAGTTGAGCTGGCAGTTCATTTTGCTTCTGTCTGTAATTGTTTCCTCTTCAGCAAATCAGTCTGAATGTACTTCCTAGAGAATAATGGAGATAAGCCAAAGACCGTTATTAACAGATCAGTAGTAAATGCAGGTTTCAGTTAAATGTACAACATAGACGAAGAATTAATCCCAGTTTCATGTGACTCTGAAGTCATATGTCTCTAATCATAATGAAATTTAGCATTTAAAAACTAATTTTTACTCAGAATTATGAGGAAAGTTCTAAAGTATAATATTTAATTGAGTGTTTTATTTTAAAACTTAAAACCGTTCTCATGTAGACTAAGAACTCTCCACCTCTGATCCTCTGCTCTCACTTTTGTCTGGAGTATCTTTGCCTTTGATCGCTAAATGTCCAAATTCTACCTTAACCTTTAAGACCAATCTCACATGCTACTTCCTTTGTTTTTTTTTTGTTTTTTCCTTTTTGTCTTTTTTCGTGTCCGGCAACGGATCGCAACCCTCAGTGTCGCGCCCGTACCGGACCAGGACCGGCAATGGGATCGCAACCCTCGGTGTTGCACCCGCACCTCGCTCAGCCAGTGAGTGGGAACCGGTCTGTATGTGGGATCTGAACCCTCGGCGGGAGCTGTAGCAGTGCGCCACCGGGCCGGCCCATTCCTTTGTTTTGTCTTAGCTATTCCAGCTTAAAAGTACTTTCTGGGTTGGGCGGTTAGCTCAATTGGTTAGAGCACGATGTTATAGTGCTGGGGTCAAGGGTTCAGATCCCCATACCAGGCAAAACAAAAAACAAAAAAAAGTATTTTCTATGTCCTGAAAACTTCTAAAACACATCTTTTATTTTTCTTAGATTTTTGTATTTTCTAGCTTATTCTGGAATTACCTATGTACCTGTCTCATTTTCTCTATCACTTAGTGTATTATATATGCTCCCTAAAGACATTATTAAAATCTTGATCATCTTCAAATCACTCAAAGAATGTAGCATGGTGCTTTGCTCTTCTTAGACTCTCAGTTATATATTTTGAATTATTTTTAATACCTATGAAAACTGAATATCCTTTTCTTTAAAATAAAAAAAGGGGGGGGTTGTATTAAATGTTTAACCCTAGAAGTTGCAAACAAATTGGAAACACTTAACCCCGATCTAGGAGATAAATATGAAAGTATTATTTATAAAAGTTTAGATATGATCTAAATGGTGTATAATTCTCTACCATTTAACTCATGGTTTTAAGTCACATGTCAAATAAAATTGTCTCATCAGCTGTTACTTGTTGGTCCATTGATAGGAAATAGAATATCAGTTGAATTTAACATATTCTTGAAAGCTAATGAAGGTTCTTCATGTTTTGAAGCCAAAAAGGTTTAATCCAAGGGCAATCTTTCCTTTTATAATTCTTTGATCTAAATTATACATTAGACCAAAGAATTATGTGCCTAAAATTTAATAATACAAATTTATTTACAGTTATGATGAGAATTTCTAATTCATGATAAATTATATAACTCAGAATATTA
Organism: Galeopterus variegatus; assembly: GCF_000696425.1. NCBI lineage: Eukaryota > Metazoa > Chordata > Mammalia > Dermoptera > Cynocephalidae > Galeopterus > Galeopterus variegatus. The sequence continues at coordinate 723,048 of NW_007726279.1, read as the reverse complement.
AAGTAACTTGGAAATTCTTATTCTGAATTAAGCATCTTTTTACCACTTTCCTGTTTGATTTATTAAGGGAAAATAAAATTATAAGGATTTGTTTTTTGTCTATTGAAATTGGAATGTTTACTTACTTTTACTTGTATACTTAAAAGACAGTGAATGTAAATGAATATTATGGCTTGTTATATGACTTTTTAAGTGTGAATCTTTATTAAACACTTTGTAGCCATAGCAAGAAGTGTTATTTCTAAAATATGTACAGTTCATTTGCAGTAATCTGCTCAGTTAGAATGTTTTCTATTTCTTTTTATTTAAAATTATGCAGATTTTGGGCCGGCCCGGTGGCGCACTGGATAGTGCGCCGCTTGGGAAGCGCGGCAGCGCTCCCGCCCGAGGGTTCGGATCCCACATACAGACCGGTTCCCGCTCACTGGCTGAGCGAGGCGCGGGAGCAACACCGAGGGTTGCGATCCCGTTGCCGGTCCCCGGTCCGGTACGGGGGCAACACTGAGGGTTGCGATCCGTTGCCGGACACGGAAAAAAGACAAAAAGGCAAAAAATAAATAAATAAATAAATAAATAAAATAAAATTATGCAGATTTTAATTAGAAGCCTTCTTTCAACAATATGCAAAACCTTTTCTCTGTGATAATGAAATTCCAAGAATGGGTGAAGGGAAAAGGTGAAATAGCAGAAGACTTGTAAATTTCTGGTATCACAGATTGTCTTGAATTGTTGAGATATCTGTTCTTCACTACACCTTGCATTTATCACCATATATATGACTTATATTCTATATAAGGTAGAATAGTTAATTCACATCAATTGGTCAGAAGTTTTGATGTTAGTAGGCCTAAAATAAGACACATAGAGTCATTTTTTTAAATTTTAAGTTAGCATTCATTGAGCATCATTGTTATGCAAGATGCTATACCAAGGGAGAAGAGAATTAAAACAGTTTTTGAATGCCACTGTGTACCTAGTTTCATGACAGGCACTTCATATACATTGTCTCATTTCATCCTCACAACCTTTGAAGCTTGGAGTTTCCCATTTGTGCAGAAAGGTTGAGAAAAATAACAGTGCTCCAATGGTATTTTGTAAATATGAACTTTGAAATTGGATCTGTGTTCCAGTCCTCGCTCTGCCACATACTAGCCATTTAAATTCCGTCTGGGTTCTTCAACTTGAGCTCATTTCCTCTCTTCATAGATGTGCAGGCACCAAGCACTTTACCTGGCTCACAGTTGGGAGGGCCCTAACATATGTTTTAAAAACCGAATTATGTTAGGTCTTCAGTAGAAATTTTCTAAGGGTAAGAATTAGTTTCCTTACACATCATTTGACAACACAGTTTCAAGTTTCCAAAGTCTAAAAAAATTACCTGGCTCATTTTAAACAATAATGCATATATCACATTTAGTGTCAGCACTCATATGACTACAGTTGCAGGAGACATTCAACATTAGATGATAAAACAGCTCATAAAAAATGATCCATAGAGCTTTCTCATGGTGGTGGGCTGTTTGGTTTAAGCTCCCATTCTACTATAGTTTGATTCAGTTATAGTCCCTTTTTCTCTTAGAAATACTAAGAAAAATGGCCGAATTGGCACCTTGTTCTAAAGCCCCAACTTATTTTTATTTTTCTGACTCTACCATAATCAAGTTTTAACTAATGTTCTTACGCCTTCTACTTCCAAGGAGTACAAAAACTAATGGAGTCCAAGATGTAGGTTACTAGTATAAGGAAAACAGGATTGAAGTTGGGCATTAGTGACTGGGGAGGGAAAATGACAGAAGGACCGAAGAACCTCTGCATTGTACAAATATTCTGGCTTTTCAAACTCAGAATTGAGATGGAGAGTTGAAGTTACTGCATTAAAACCAAGCATTGCTCTTTATCTCCTAAAAAAAAAATATCCAGAGGAGAAGAACTCTGAACAGGCACAAGCATTCTGTCTACTTCTGGTTTTGGAAATGGCTGGAAGAAATTTATTCCAAGAATTAAGATAGGTTAGTAGTATATTATTTGGCTGTTATTGTGTGAAGGACACTGTGCTAAGTTCTTTTCCTGGAATACTTCAGTTAATCTTTACAGCTGCTATCATTCTTCCCATTTTAGAGATGAGGAAACAAATGCTTAAATTGTTGCCTCCCCAAGGCTACTTCTGCAGATCAGAAGATGGACTTCAAAACAAGAATTTCCTGAGCACCTGCTCTACATTCAGTAGGCAAGCTTCTTATATACATACTTTGCACTTAGATAGTATGTTTGGTAACATTCATAAATAAACCGTGCCCTGTAACAACTCTCTGCCAAAACTTTAAATTTGAATTAATTCATTTCAAAAGCAGTTCATGCTCATGTTGACAAAAGGAAATGGTATAGAAACACCCATAAAGTATATTTTCACCAACTACCACTCCTCTCCCAAATCCTTACCGGTGACATACTGTGAACAGTTTGATGTGTCTCCTTACAGATCTTTATATATGCATGAATATGTGTGTATGTTTATTTCATGTGCATATCTTGTTCTTTTGTAGTATAAATAGCATCACACTGTACATGTTACTCTTTGTCTTGCTTTTTTCATGCTTAAACTTTGGAAAAATTTTTATGTCAGTATACATGGAGTTACTTTATTTTTAATAACTGCATGTTTTTTAAGTTACTTTCTAAAAATGCAAGTAATAGATGTTCTACTTGTCACATATTCAGGTAATACAAATAATACAAAAGGTGTTTAAGAACACTTGCAGTCTCACTCCCCAGTGGTAACTACTGTTTTTAAAAAATGCCTTTTTATAAATATCTCTGAAGGATTGAATCTGTTTGGAGTATATTTATGGAACTACTAAAACATTCAGTGAATATAAACTGGCCAGAAATTGCTTGGGCTTCAACCATTTTTTCATATATTTTGGTGGGGGAAAAAAAAGTCTTTTATAAATTAACACGGGCTAGCCTCACTATTAAATATGTCTCCATAAAGGGAATGTCTTTGGTATATTAAAAGACTTTGAGCTCTGTTGTGGTTCTTTAGAAGAAAACATTTTTATACATAAATACATGCCATACTTAATATTGACATGTTTGTAAAACTTCTGATAAATGTTTTACATGTCATGGCATTTGAAGGTGAAATAGCTACACATCTAAAAGTAGTGCCAGAAAACTGAAAATATATTTGCACACTTAAGTCTTTGTTTCTGGGCCGGCCCGGTGGCGCACTGGAGAGTGCGCCACTTGGGAGTGCAGCGGCGCTCCCGCCAAGGGTTCGGATCCCATGTGGAGACCGGTTCCCGCTCACTGGCTGAGCGCAGTGCGGGCGCAACACCGAGGGTTGCGATCCCGTTGCCGGGTCCCCAGTACGGGCGCAACACCGAGGGTTGCAATCCCGTTGCCGGGTCCCCGGTATGGGCGCGACACCGAGGGTTGCGATCCCGTTACCGGTCAGTAAAAAAGACAAAAAGGAAAAAAAAAAGTCTTTGTTTCTAACCATATTCTTGTTCAACCATAATAGAGTTAGGCCTCTTCCAAAGTGGTTTGGTTTTAATATTAGGTTTCCACTGTCAGTGTTCCTTCCGAATTGAAGTTTGCATTAAAGAACGATGCTGAATTTTGAAACTGTCATTCACTAAAATAATTCTAGAAAATACATGGGCATCATATTGTTTTTCTAAATCTGTTAGCATCTAAGCATGTATCTAGTTATGAGAGGTTCAGAAATTTTTCTAAACTGTGTGATTAAATAGTTTGTTAATCTTTGTTTATTCCTCATCTTAAATTATAGTTGATAGTTTTTTATTTATTGTAAACAATAAAAATATTAAGTATCTAAAGTCTTCAGTGGTGTGAACACCACTCCTAAACTACATTTTGATGTCAATTTTTTAGAAGTACTGGATTAAATAGAAGTAGATTGATACAGTGTTGTAAATCTGAACATCGTAATAGGTCTGCTGGCTGATTATTCAAGCAAATAAAAGAAAAAATAAGGCATTATTTGGGTGAAAAAGATATATCCTGTCAATTCAAATAGGCCCCTTGGTATAGAATTAGCAGTTTGACTCCTACACTTCATTTTGCAAACACTTTTTGAGCTCTTACTGTATGCCAGGCCCTGAAATTAAAGTAATGAATACAATAGTTCAGTGGTGAGCACCGATAGACAGTTACAATGTAAGTGCCCTCATAGAGCAAAGCACTAGATGCTGGGGCTGTGAGCACACAAAGGAGAAAGGTGTGGGGAGTGGAGGTGGGGAGACGTTATCAAGAACACCACAGAGAAGTGAGACCTGGAGAATGAAGGAGGAGTTAAATAAAGATTGGAGGTAAAAGGAAACATATCAGGCAGAAGGAACTGCAGGTACAAAGGCCTAGAGATAAGTGAAAGCAACACCCTTCTAGAGGAGGATGGGGTTGCAAAGATAAGAGAGGTATGGCAAGAAGTGAGGCTACAGAGGCAAGCAGGGCTATGTAATAAAGAACTTTGTGTACCACGCTGAGACAGTGGGCTCTACCCTGACTGTAGCAAGTCCTGCAGCCTGTTTACATCTGCATTTTCTGAAAGCTCTTTTTGTCTGCAGCATGCAGAGACCATAAGAAATGTTGTAGAAATAATGGGGTTTTCTAACATACATACATTCTGTAAGCAGATAAAATCTATAAGTTATAGAACAAAATTACTAATTTTTATTTTATTTATTTATTTATTTTTGTCCTTTTTTGAGACCAGCCGCACCATGCTCAGCCAGTGAGCGCTCTCCCAGTGCCGCACTCACCCAAGTGCGCCACGGGCTTGGCCCACAAAATTACTAATTTTTAAAAAGTTTTGTACTGTATTCATTTTTCAGGAGAATTTATTGAGCACCTGTTCTTTGTTAGGCACTGTGCTAAGCATTTTACTCACATTATCCAGGTATTGCCTCCATTTAAAGATAAACTGAAGCTTGAAAATATTGTAAACTTACCCAGGGTTACAGCTAGGAAGTGTTAAGCCCAAGATCTGAATCCTGGTCCTTCTGACTCCAGAGCTACTCTTTCCTATTTGGGAGAAGAGGGAATATGATCTCTGAGAAGAAATCATTTGTGAGGTGCATTGTTTTAAAGGGAACATGTGATCATATGTAAAAGGCAAACCAACCAGTAGATATCAGAAAGTTTTCTTTTTTTTTTTTTTTTTTTTTTTTTTTTTTTTTTTTTT
>NW_007726279.1:619620-717540 GCF_000696425.1 Galeopterus variegatus | reverse complement strand
CCCCCAGGGTGGCCCCCGTCCCGGCCCAGGGACCGGCAACGGGATTGCAAGCCTCGGTGTTGCTCCCGCGCCTCGCTCAGCCAGTGAGCGGGAGCCGGTCTGTATGTGGGATCCGAACCCTCGGGCGGCGCGCGCCGCCACGCTTCCCAAGCGGCGCACTATCCAGTGCGCCACCGGGCCGGCCCCAGAAAGTTTTCTGAAAAGCTTAATTACATGGCTCTACACCAAAAGCTTTGGATTTTTTTCTTTTATTATTGTAATGGAATTGAGGATATCAATTTATGGTTTGTCACTAGTAGGATAATGGGTTAAGGATAGTAAACCAGTTATTGGTATAAATGAATATCTTTTGTTTTTAGATAAAGAGGTGAAAAGTTCTGAAGTTTTCAAATACTGAGTACTAGGATTGTTTTTTAATATTTTAGCGCATTTGTAAGAGGAAAGTGCACCAATACATTTAGGTTGTCACTGACTATGTCTGTTCCTTTTATAGATCTTTGAGTTGCTCTGCTCTCTTGAGACCATGTTCCCTTCCTACCCTCTTGCATCCCCCACAGATCCCATGTTTGCTTTTCACTAGAATACACCAGTATAGTGGGTAATGTTACCAAGGAACATTGGTGATAGTAATAGCTGTCATTCATTTAGTGTTTAAGTTAAACAATGTACTGCGTGCTATATGTGTTTATTATCTTCTTCAATCTGTAAAATGGCCCCATGAAGTAGATGGTATTATTCACATTTTTTAAGTGAGGAAACAGGTAAAAAGTTCACACATCACACAGCTAAAGAGAATTGAAATTAGGTCTCTAGCCAATCCAACTCTAGAGGTATATCCTGCATTTCCCTTCCAGCAAGATGCCTGCACATAAGAAAGTGTTCAGTTTCAGGGAGTCCAGGCATCTGGTAATCCCAGAGTTAGGTCCCCCTGCGTTGTAGTATAGGAGAGGATTATGTGTGGTGTCTGTGTCCAGAGAACTGACATCCCCATGAATGCTTTTCCCTTTCCTTATGTTGTTCTCACTTACCCTCACAACACTTGTAAACATTTAAAATGCCATAGTAGAGAACATTAATTTATAATGTTGGGCTGGCTGTTTAGGTCCGTTGGTTAGAACATGGTGCTTGTAACACCGAAGTCCAGAGTTTGAACCCTGTACTGGCCAGCTGCCAAAAAAAAAAAAAAGGAAAAAAATGTATAAAGTAAACATAGAAGAAATATTGATCTATATTCAGTTAAGTATCTTAAATGTTCTTAAACTTAATCCTCTGAGTGTGTTTCATGTCTTAAAAAGAAATGTGAAATCTTTTATCACTTGTCTGTGTGCTTTAACCTCTTCCTTTACTAAGTTACTAAAAGTTATTTCCTAGAAGTTTTCAGCTTCTTTCCCATCTTTCTCTCTGCTTTTCCCTCTAACACAACTTGGCTAAAGCTGTAAGAATAAAGAATACAAGCACTCAGTGTCCATTTTCACACACAAGCGGCATAAATCTTAGTGATGGCCTCTTTCCCATCAGAAGGGAGTAATGTTCTCAGAGTAGAGAACCTTCTCATTTCCTTTCCAATATTCACTTGAGTTTTGTGTTCAGTGATTTTTTTTTCTTTCAGTTTTTTTTTTTTTTTTTTTTTTTTTTTTTTTTTTTTTAATTAGCACTGAGGGAAGGAACTTCTGGCAGCTTCCATAGCTTGGTGGTGGTATTTAATTTTTTGAATAAGTAATACATTCACACAGAACAGAATTCAGAAGATACAAAGGGATATTCAACAGAGTCTCTCCTGCCCTTCTAACTTTAACCCCCAGCCAGTCAGTTCCCCTCAACAGAAGCAACCAGTGTTACCAGTTTCATGTATGTCCTTCCAGATAGACAATTCAGAGGTTGTCTCAGAACATGACTTTTAAAATATATTGGAAGGGATTATGAAAAGATATTTAGATTAGATCTGTAATATTAGTAATGATTTCTGGCATTTAGCTATTGCAAGAAAATCTTGTAAGACTACTAAAAGGCACAGAAATTTGAAAGATATACTTCCATGTGGGTAAACATGTTACACTTTAAGACTATACCTCTATATTATGCCTCTCTATCGAAAAGGGACAACCAAGTTTCAAACATTAGCTGTAAGGGTATGAGAAATGAAACCCAGAAAAGCCCAGTGTACTTTTTAAACATTTTTTTGCCAAACTATGATGTATCTTTACCTAAAATGTTGATTGCATTCCTAATGCTCTTCAGAGAAGTAAAGTTAGATGTGTTCTGAGAAAAGACAGCTGGAGCAGATCAAAGGCATGGGGCTACTAAGGACAGATTAAAGTGATTAGGATCGTCAGTCTGTCAGAAAGTGTATTGTTAAGGTGGTCATAAGCACTGTGACAAGAAGACCCTAAGGTGACCCTTAATGATCCCCAATTTCTGATATTCCCAAACTAATGTTATCCCCTCTCCTTAAGGGTGGGTATGACCTATGACTTGTTTCTAAACCATACAGTATGTCAAAGATGATGGGATGTCATTCCCATGATTATGTTGTCATACAGGACTCCAGCTTGGTAGCAGACTTGTACTGGAGACTTTTTTCCTTTGCAACTCTGAAGAAGTAAGCTGCTGTGTTGCGAAATGGCCTAGTGAGAGGACCACATAGCAAGAACTGGGTATGACACCCAGCCAACAGCCATCAAGAAGCTGGGACCCTTAGTCATACAGCCACAAAGAAATGAATTCTGCCAGCAACCTGAATGAGCTTTGAGGCAAATTCTTTTCCAGTTGAACCTTCAGATGAGAAGAAAAGCCCAGTTGACACCTTAATTGCATACTTAGGAAACCCTGACTGAAGACCCAGCTTACGCATGCCCAGACTCCTGACTCACAGAAAATAGAAGATGATAAATTTATTTCTTTTAACCCACTAAGTTTGTGATAATGTTACACAACAATAGAAAACTAATACATTATTTAACCTTCTGATGTCATTTTCTTACATCAGAACAGTTTAATTCCGGGGCCGGCCCGTGGCTCACTCGGGAGAGTGCGGTGCTGATAACACCAAGGCCCCAGGTTCGGATCCCATATAGGGATGGCCAGTTAGCTCAATGGGTGAGCGTGGTGCTGACAACACCAAGTCAAGGGTTAAGATCCCCTTACCGGTCATCTTTAAAAAAAAAAAAAAAAAGAACAGTTTAATTCTAACAATTTCATTGGCTTTGACTTAATAATTAGGAGAAAACTGAAATTTGATGTAACATTTAAGACAAGTACTTTGTTTTGTAGAGCAAATTTGATGACCTCATTTCTATGAGAATAGGTTCAAACTATTTGAAACACTCTGAGTGACAAATCTATAATGTTGATGGGTTACAGGCAACTAGAATTTGTGAAGAAACCTAGATTGTATTCTTGAGTATTCTTTTTCTCCAACAAGCCATTTTTTTAAACTACATACTCTGTTTATGATCTCTTTTACCCTCAACAATCACCACACACATTCCCTCTGCATGGAATACTGATGTTGTGTTTTTTTCCATTCCCTTAAAGACATATTTTCTATGTCACCTCAACTGGAAAGCCATCACTTGCCATTTTTACCTCACCTGAGAATTCAGGTGGCCCCCCTACTGTGTACCATAGCCTTTTGTACACTCCTGTTATAGCACTTACTCGATAGAGTTGAGATCACCTACTTCATTTTCCACCTCTCCTAGTAGATGCTAGCTCCTTAAGATCAAGAGCTGTATCACTATCCCCACCATCTAGTATAGAGACTGGCACACAACTCAATAAATACATTTTTTAAAAATGAAAATCTAGAAAGGTAACTGGAATCCAGGGCTGGATGGCCCTTTGGTTTGGCCAAAATCCAAGAGTGACAATTAAATATAACAATTATTTCCTGTAGGCCAATGTCAAGACTGGAGATTTTGTCTGTGCTCTGTCTTAGCCTGGGTTCCCTGAAGAAAATAAGGCCTAAGGATAAGGACTTGTGGGGCTGGCCTGGTGGCGCACTGCTACAGTGCGCCGCTTGGGAGCGCAGCAGCGCTCCTGCCGAGGGTTCGGATCCCACATACAGACCAGTTCCCGCTCACTGGCTGAGCGAGGTGCGGGCGCAGCACCGAGGGTTGCGATCCCATTGCCGGTCCCGGTCCGGTACGGTACAGGCGTGACACTGAGGGTTGCAATCCATTGCCGGACACGAAAAAAGACAAAAAAAAAAAAAAGGATAAGGACTTGTGTGCAGATAATTTATTTTGGGAAGTACTTCCCCAGGATAGGAGTGGGAGACTGGGAAGAGTAAAGTGGAACAAGAGTGAGCCAATATAAGTATGTGTTCTGATGTGTTCTGAACTGATCACTGCTATGGACACCTGGGCTTAATCCTGCTGGAACACTGACAAGCCACGTGAATACACTTCAGAATTGTTCACATGAGGGAAGAAAGGGGAGAACATTTATCCAGTAGCTTCCAATCCCACCATTGTAAAAGTGTTTCCCACAGGGTGTTCACTCCCTTGCATCTCATGATTTGCAGATGTACAGGTGCCTAGCAGATTCCCAGAGGTGCCTACTCCCAGGTGTCAGAATTTCCAAAGCAAAAAACAAGAGTTTCTGACTTTTAGGGAGTAATGGCTGCTGCACCACCTTTGCCTTCCAAAACCAATGGTACATACATCTGAGACAAAGCGCTGTCAGGTTATGCCTTTGAAACTGGATTGTTACAGTGAAAGGCAGAGGGGATGTGAGGTGGGCACAAGAGTTGCTTAATTCAGTCTACTTCTTGCATCACTCAGATCAGTTTGTATGCTCCATTAAATCTGATTCATCACAGAGTCTTCAAGATGGTGGCCAGCCACACGTCAACAAAGACTTAATTCAGGCAAGATGGGAATAGCCATAGTCTAGCTGCTGCAGTGGGCTGGAAGCTCTGATGTTCTCATCATAACTTTATCAGAGTTCAGTCAAGAAATCTGAGCAACTCTGACTTACATGTTAAGAGAATTATAGGAATTAGGCCTTATACAATTGTGGGAGGAACTGGGAAAGTGAAGGTCTGAAAGGGAGAATAGAAGGATCCAGAGGAGTTATCAGCCAGTCAGCCTGAGAAACCAAGTACATCCATCCACCAAGTGGGACTGCGCAGGGGGAGCTCATGGAGAATGAGTTTTGTGTCTATGGATCTGCAACCACACATCTGGTGGAAGGCATGGGGCCAGTGTTGTTCAGGGCTGCCTTTAGGTGGAAGAGCTGGATACAAGCAGAGTGTAAGCAAGGGCAAGCTAGGACTCATTGGTACCTCTGCATCTACCTGTCCCCACATCTAGCTAAAATGACTTTTAGAGAGTAATGGCTGCTTCCTCACTTCTGCCTTCCAAATCTCACATATTTCTTTCCTTGGAACCATAAAGGGGTGGAGATTTTGGAAAAGTTCTAGCTTAAGCAAGTTGAAACAGTACAAATCAGGACAATCTCCCTCTTTCCTCATCCAGCCTAGATTTTCATGACCTTTTGCCAATACTTAGCAGGTCTAGGCAGCCTTCTGGATGGGGTAGCCCAGACTTTCATTCCAGAGGTATCTGAGCTCTTAGTTTCTTTATCCATAGTTGCTGCAATTGTCAGGTCTCTGTTATCACTGGGAGAAAAAGAAGATGACTCAGTGAATCCCTTAGGTTCTGAATGAACTCCTTCCTGTTCCTGTTGTATCACCACAAACCTAGCACCCTGGTCCAACATACTCAAGATCCACTCCCACAAGTGCGTACCTCCAGGACCTGCCAGTACATATAACCAGGTCCTGCAATCCTTTGGGTGTGTACACTCTTTCCCCTCAGGATAGGGACTGTATTTTCTCACCCAGACTGTGCTATAAACCTGATCCTGATTATTGGTTTGGAGGTGGTGAGAGGAGGCAGGGGCAGATCTTGAAGAAGACAGGCATTATCTTTTCAGAAATCTTTAGGGTCTCCAGACAAGGCAAGGCTGCTGCTCTCTAGCAAGGGTTTGGGGAGCTGTTTCTCCCTGCCCAGAAAATTCAGGTGAATCTTAGGGTTTAACATTCTCAACTGATCTACCCAGATATCCCCATTCCAGGTTTATGTGTCCAAGTGTTCCTGTCCAGACCCAGATTTTATCATAGGAGATCTGTTGAGGCTTTTATTCAAGTCTTCTTTGGAGCTCTGATATCCTTAAAATTAAATCTTGAGCCTGAATTTTGGTAGTCTGCCCTGCAGCTACAGAGGAAATAGGGTCTCTTTAAACACTGATCTGGAAGTCTTCAGACATTGAAGAATGCCTAGATGTAAGAATTGGCTAACCTGAGCCTGTCATTTTCCTATTTCATGGTTTCTAAAACTGTTGACTGAAGCCAGCCAATATCAGGGCCTTATAGTTATTAGTGTTCCCATTTCATTCGTGCCACCACTACTGCCGAGCTAACACATCACTTGCCCTTTATACCTCATTTTAATCTGCTGCTGCACGCAAGTATTATCACAACCCCCACTTACCAGTAGGAATGGGGAAGGGGTATCCTCTTTATCCTCTGACCAATGAATGATCTAGTTCTAGAATTTCATTCAAGAATCTTGTTTCCTAGAGCAATATCTGTCACTAGCTATCTTTGTCTAGATGTCTCTTCCCATTCCCCACATCTCTGCTGAAAGCACAGCCCAAAATAAAGGCTTGTGTGTAGGTTTTTTATTTGGTAAGTAACCCCCTGAACAGGAGTGGGGAAAGGACTGGGAAGGAGGAAGAGCAGTACAAGAGTGGTAATTTAAAACACTGAGGTTCCAGATTGGAAAAGATGAAGTTAAACTGTGCCTCCTTGCAGATGATGTGATACTATATAGAGAAAAACTGAAAGACTATCAAAAAACCCCTAGAGCTGGTTAATAATTTCAGTAACGTTGCAGGATACAAAATAAATGCCCCCAAATCAGTTGCATTTATATTCTCCAATAATGAACTAACAGAAAGAGAAATCAAGAAAGTAAGCCCATTTACAACAATCACGAAAAAAATAAAATACCTAGGAATCAATTTAACCAAGGAGGTGAAAGATCTCTACAATGAGAACTAAAAACCACTGTTGAAAGAAATTAAAGAAGGGCCGACTCGGTGGCGCACTGGAGAGTGCACCGCTTGGGAACGTGGCGGCGCTCCCACCGAGGGTTCGGATCCCATGTGGTGACCAGTTCCCGCTCACTGGCTGAGCGTGGCGTGGGCACAACACTGAGGGTTGCGATCCCATTGCCGGTCCCCGGTACGGGCGCGACACCGAGGGTTGCGATCCCGTTACCGGTCAGTATAAAAAGACAAAAAGGAAAAAAAAAAAAAAAAGAAATTAAAGAAAACACAAAAAGGTGAAAAGACTTTCCATGCTCTTGGATTGGAATAATGAACGTTGTCTATACTACCCAAAGTGATCTACAGATTCAATGCAATCCCCCTCAAAATACCAATGACCTTCACAGAAATGGAAAAAACAATCTTAACATTCATATGGAACAACAAAAGACCCCGAATAGCCAAAGTAATCCTGGGCAAAAAAAAATAAGGCCAGAGGCATAACACTACCTGACTTCAAATTATACTATAAAGCTATAGTAACCAAAAGAGCATGGTACTGGCATGAAAATAGACACTCAGAACAATGGAGCAGAATAGAGAGCCCAGAAACTACCCCTCAGACTTACAGCCATCTGATATTTGACAAAGGCAACAAAAACCTACATTGGGGAAAAGACTGTGTCTTCAAGAAGTGGTGCTGGGAAAATTGGATATCCATATGCAGAAGAATGAAACTAGACATGCCTCTCTCACCGTATACTAAAATCGACTCAAAATGGATTAAAGACTTAAGACCTGAAACTGTAAAATTACAGAGCAAAGGAAACAATCAACAGAGGGAACCAACAGCCTACAGAGTGGGAGGAAATTTTTGCTAACTATGCATCCGACAAGGGATTAATATCCTTAATATATAAGGAACTCAATCAATTATACAGTAAAAAAAACCCAATTAAAAAATGGGCAAAGGAGCTGAATAGACATTTTTCAAAGGAAGGCATACAAATGGCCAACAGGTACATGAATAAATGCTCAACATCACTAGTCATCAGGGAAATGAAAATTAAAACCATACTGAGACTGTCTATAATCACCCCTTTAGACTAGCTATAATCAAAAGGACAGAGAATAACAAATGCTGGCGAGGATGTGGAGAGAAGGGAATGCTCCTACACTGTTGTGGGACTGTAAATTAGTACAACCACTATGGAAAACAATACAGAGGTTTCTCAGACAACTGCAGATCTTCCATACGATCCATCAATCCCACTTCTGGGTATATACCCAAAGGAATGGAAATCATCGTGTCGAAGGGATACCTGCACTCCCATGTTCATCACAGCTCTATTTACAATAGCCAAGACATGGAACCAACCTAAATGTCCATCGATGGACGATTGGAAAAGGAAACTGGTATATATACACCATGGAATACTACTATGCCATAAAAAAGAATGAAAATCTCTTATTTGCAACAACATGGATAAGCTTGGAAAAACTTACATTGAGTGAAATAAGCAAAGCACAGAGGGATAAATGCCACATGTACTCACTCATATGTGGGAGCTAAGAGAGAAAGAAGGAAGGAAAGAAAGACCACAGTGGTGTGTTGGACTTACAAAGGGAGAGAGCACACCTAGGGATACAAAGTGGAGTGGGGGAAAGGGGGATGGGGAGAGAGGTCAGGGAAAATTGGGTGGGGGACATGGGGTATAATGGCAATTTGTGGTAATGGGCATGCTGCTAGTATGGATCTGGCCATCGCATCTCAGGCACAAGTGGTGACAATCAGCTTTGTATCTCATGAATATTCATAACCAATAAAAAGAAATAAAGTAAAAATAAAACACTGAGGTACAGATTGACTTGTTTTCTAACCCATATGTCTGACTCTCATTTTCTGCCTTGGATCTGTAGTTCTTGGTTGCCTTTTTTTTTTTTTTTTTTTTTTCCCTTTTTGTCTTTTTTCGTGACTGGCAACGGATCGCAACCCTCAGTGTCGTGTCCGCACCGGACCGGGACCGGCAACGGGATCGCAAGCCTCGGCGTTGCTCCCACACCTCGCTCAGCCAGTGAGCGGGAACCGGTCCTTGGTTGCCTTTTTAAAAGAGAGAGATCGGGCTGGCCAGTTCAGATGTTCGAATCTTCATACCAGTCACCTGTCAAGAAAATAAAAATTAAAAATAAATAAAAGAGAGAGAGATGTAGGGATGATGTGTTTTAGAAAACTTAAACCTTTCAACAGTATAGTCAGAGTGAATTGAAATACTGGAGGGAGGGAGACAGTAGGAAGCTTTTCAGTAATTGATATGTGAGGTGCTGAGGGTTTGAGCAAAGATGGTGTTAGTGGGAATGGAAAATGAAGAGACTGACAAAGAGTATTTAACAAAGAGTCAGTAGTAGGACACATGAACTGCTTAGATATCGAGGTCAAAGGAGGACGTGTAGGCACGGTAGAAATTTAAGATTTCTAGCCTAGAAAAAGGGTAGTATATAGGCACATTGGCTCCCCAGTATTCAGCGTAATCCTCAGAATTCTGATGGATTATATCAGCCTACGTATGAGGTAATGAGACTCACTGAGGGTGTGTGTTAGTAAGTGAGAGAGTCAAAAGTTAGTGATGCAAGTACTGGAATTCAAAGCCCGTGCTCTTTCTACTCCTTCCCGGCACCCTCACTCCCCTCTTGTTTCATAATTCCTATCCTCAGGATTCAGAATCAGTCATGTACAGGCTAGTAGGAAAGTACTGAAGCAACACTTCTCTTACGCCATTTGCACTCTAACTTGTGGTACTGTTTTCTGTTGCATGGCAAGCTATAATCTCCCTCTACAGTGCCTTTCTTTCCTTCCCCTTGCCTGTTGCTTTTTCTTCTTTCCACCCCAATTCCAGTATGAAACTCTGAATCTGGAAGCTGCTTATACATTTCCCAATGGACATGAGCCAGTGAAAAGGTTTCCCAGTGGTACTGGTGAAACAAGTAGGAGGGCACACCTAGGAATTATGAAGAGTACAAGGGGAGAGATAAAGACAGATTCTGAAAGTGTATTCAGGAAAGCCGTAAATGTTGGGCTTATTTTAGTTAACAGAGGAATGAACATGAAGAGGAGAAAAACAAAAATTTTGATAATAGAAAAAGCGACCTCATTTTTTTATTTTTTATTTTATTTTTTTAAAGGTGACCGGTAAGGGGATCTTAACCCTTGACTTGGTGTTGTCAGCACCACGCTCTCCCAGCTGAGCTAACCGGCCATCCCTATATAGGGATCCGAACCCGTGGCCTTGGTGTTATCAGCACCACACTCTCCCTGGTGAGCCACGGACTGGCCCTAGAAAGTGATCTTATTTAACATGCAGCAGTAACAGTCATTTGTATTACTAAATTTCAAAGTAGTTTGTTTCATTTCTTTGTATCTCAGCCTGATTATTCGTTCCTATTGGTTGTGTAGCTCAAATTTTTGAAAAGGCATTTTTACCTATGTTAGGGATTAGAATGCAAATATTCTGGTGAAAGAATAGAAAAAAAGATTAAACAAGTAGGAGATGGATCTGTAAAGTGTGGCTACAACACAAGCAAAAGGAATTTTAAGAAGTTGATTTCATACCGTCTGCCATCCTCATAACAGCATTGCTGAAAATCTTCTACCTGAGCAGAACGCACTGGTGCCTTTTATTCATTAAATGCCTTGTCTATAGGTAGTTTTTCTATTACAAGGAAATTAATAAAAACTTTTGAGTTCATCCAAAAAGTTATATGGTTTATTAGCCAACAATTGCTGCATAACAACCAACCTGAGAGCCTTAGTGGCATATAACAAGGACTATTTATTTCTCACAAGTTTCCAGGTCAGCTGGGGCCGCTCTGGTTGCCATTGTAGGTCAGCAGGGTGGCTCTATTCCCAGTGCTGCTCATTCTCCTCCTGGAACCAAGTTAGCCACAGTGTGTTCCTCACATGGCAGAAGGCAAGAGGGCAAGCCCCATTCCCGAAAGAGGAAGGGACTCTGAACAGAGCAGTGCTATTCAAAGTGTGTCTACAGTGAGAGAAGTATGGAGATTGCTAGAAAAGTTTCCAAATGTTTCCTCTCAATTGCCACAGTATTCAAGCAGCATTTTTGCTGAATTTTACTGAAGTATTGGTCCATGACAGATTGGAAATTTAAAAAGAAACAAACAAACAAAAAACTGTTCCTTGACCTAAGATAGTTTGAGAAGTGCTGAGAGAGAATATGGCACTCTGCTCACTAGACCCAAAAGCCTATTCTGCATGTAAAAGGACATTCTGATCTATGCATTGGTCTTGGGGTATTTGTGTTAGGATCACTTTGTCACCAAGAATCTGACCATCTTAGAGTGTGCTTTTTGCACCTACAAGACTAGTCCAAGGTTTACCAAGGCTGTAGCACTGTATGAAGCCTCTTGACATTGTGCTTTCTGGCCTGTCCCTGCCAGCATCCCTTTGGCCTTGCTGCTCTAATTACATTTTCATTCCAATATTGATATCCTTGACACTGCGGGGGCGTGCCTGGGGTCCTCCCGCAGACCCAGAAGGAGAAGGAGCCGACAGGATTACCTCCGGTGTTGGGACCAAGGGATCTCGGGGAAAAGCGAGCCTGCTGCCCGCCAACCCAGCCCCGTGAAAGAGAGACTCAGATGCGGCAGGGGTTCTGTCAGGGCAGTTCCACTTTATTGCCGTTATACTGCAATTTACATAAGCAAGCAAGTAGGGGCTTTCCATGAACTAACCAATCAAAGGATCATGCAGGCATGCATTTTGTACTAACATGTTGAGCTTAGCGATCACACAGGGTTCACGAGTGCGGAAATACTGGAGGACCAATAAAAACCTTTTGGAGCTATCTTGGGTTACGCCTCCCCTACTTCCCGCGGGTGCCATCTTCATCCTCCACCCAAAGGCAACATGTGGCTCACAGATAATGTTTGCTCCTAAAAATGGGCCCAACATGACACAAGGCATATTATCACTAATTGAAATCCTTTACCATCATGTGAAAATACAAATGACAATATAAGGTAAATCTCTTCAAAAATATACTTTCTATCATTGCAGTTTTTGCCTAATTGTCTTTTACATTTTTGATAATATCACCATGGTTGGTGTATTTATAAGGTGCTTTTCTGTTCATGAGAAAAGAGGTTCTAAGTGAGTAAGTTCTAATGAGCATTGATTAGTAGAAGATCTAAGATTAGAAGCATAAAAAGGGGGCGAGGGGATTTTTAGGAGGGAAGGAAAGGATATGTTTAACTTGTCTCCTTCCTAGCTGTATGACTTTGAGCAAGCTACTTCATCTTTGTGAGTTTTAGTTTTCTCATCTGTAAAATGGGAATAATAATAATAATAGTAATAATAATACCACCTTCTTAGAAGAAGTGATAGAATTAAATATTCTAAGTAAGCTCATAGCACAGAGCTTGGTACATATACATAATAAGGTTTCAAACTGTTAAATATTATTACTGTTTGTTTTTAGTTAGTTATCTACTGGGTGTCAGGCACTATAGAATCAGAGACAATGTAGGGCCTCTGCTCCAAGGAACTCTTAGTCTGGTGGAGGAATCAGACAAATATGTAAGATAGATATTGTGTTATAAGAGTTTAGTGCTGTTCTAGATAGAAACACAGGGCATCAGAGAAATTTTAGGTAGAAGGAACACCTGACCTAGGCTTTGGGGAACAGGATCAAGGAAGGCTCTTTAAAGAGGCAGCATCTAAGCCTAGTCTTAAAGGGTATGGAGGAAAGAAGGAGAGGTAGGAGCATTTCAAAAAATGGAACAACAAATGTAAAGGCCTGGAGGTGAGAGAGTTTGATGAAATTCTAGGAAATTGTTAAGTGGTGCAGAATGACTTAAGAGTATAGGATATGAGCAGGGCTGGGGCTGGAGAATAGGCAGAGGCCAGATCATCAAGAGATGTAGTTTGGATTTTATCTTTAAGTCACTTGCAAGCTATTGAATAATTTGTTACAGAGGCATATGTAATTTACATTTTAAAAGATCATTCCAGCAATAGTATGGCGTACAGATTAGAAGGGAATTTTTTTAGACTATTTCAATAATGCAAGGAGAAAGTATCAAATTCTGAAGAGGAAATGGTAGAAATTCAGTGGAGAGTCTGTGGAAGGATGAGTTTAAAAGAAGAATCAAGATTTGGTGATAGAGTAGATATGGGTTTCAAGAAAAGGAATTAATAATAGTACTCAGATCTCTGGCTTTGGTGACAGGGTAGATGTGATTTCCTTCCCTAAGATTAAGATTAAAAAGAGGACTAGATTTCCCAGAGGAAACAAATTTACATTTGCATTTAAGTATCTGTGAAATATCCACGTGAAACTGGCCAGGGGAAGTAAGGAGTGACTTTGGGAGTTGAGAGAAATCTGGGTTGGAGCTATAGACTGGAAAGTTGTTGGGATACAATGGGAATGAAGGCCATGGGAGCAGATGACATCACCAGGAAAGCAGGCAGTAATAAGAGCTGTGTATTCACAGTGCTGTGCACATAGGTACTCCAGATGTTTGAGCAGATGAAAAGTGTCAAGTGTACGGTCTTATTTAAATCTCATAACAACCTTGTGAGTTAGAATATGTAGTCCCAATTTTACAGATGAGGGAATTTCAGGCTCAAAGAGTTAAGTCATTTGCCCAAGGTGACTTTTGCTACTGAGTGGCAGAGCTGGGATTTCAAGTCCAGTCTGTCTGATTACAAAGCCCATCTTTTTTCTACCATATCTTGCTTCTTTGTAAACCTCAGAAGTTTAAATATATAATCAAGTTACCTTAATTATGTTTCTTCTGCCAATATCCTGATTTAATAGGGATCGTGTGTGTCATACCTTTTTAAATAACCAACTTTTCTCTGATCTCCCCTGCCTCATTCCCAGATTTCTCTCTGCTTCATTCCCAAACACATTTATGAGATTGCCTTTCCTATCAGATTAAGTCACCCTACTCAATTCTACTCCAATGCCTACTTTAAAACAACAGAACAACAGAAGTCCTCCACTTGCTACTGGATGAGGTCTGTCCTCCTCAGCGTGGCATTCAAGGCTAACCATAAAATCATGAAGACTGTTCAGAACTTTTCCATCATTTTCACTTCTCGGCAGCACATATTCGTGCCTTTGGGCATCACCTACACGTGGATCTCACTGTGGTGGTCACAGTGTTCCTTATAAGGATGTGTCATTTTAATGTTTAGATTAAATTAGTCAAATTTAAATAATGTTTAGACTAAATAAATTAGTCAAATTTTGTTTAAATAAGTGTTTGCTCATTACCATTTTTCTGAAAAGGATTTTACTTTTGTGGTAGAAGCATGTTTGATGTCTTCTGACGTTAGTTCCCTTTCCAGTGTAAGAGTTCATTTTACTCTATGCCTGATGCAATGAGCCAGCCTCAGCTCCTACACTTTTCTAAAGGGATCCTTTTTTTGAGGGGAGGAGAGGAGAGAAATTGTAATTGTTAGAAATTTCTTATTATTGAGCCAGAGTCTCCCTTCTTTTAACATCCATTTGTTTCCTAGGACCTGCCCTTGAAACAACAGAAGTCAGTTATGCCTCCTCTGCCTTATGAAGGCCCATCAGACATTTAAAGACAGCACTTAACGTTTCTCCTCAGGCTTCTTACATAAGCCAAATGATCTCATTTGCTCGGAGCTTTCTCCTGTAACTGGTTTCAGCCTCTGTATTCTCTTGCCTTCTTCTGAGAATCCTGCAGTTTGGTCAGTGCCCATCTAAAACACGGGGCCCAGAGCAGCACAGTGCCCCACAGGAGAGCAGTGCAGCATCCGTCCCTTGATTAGCACTCAATGCTGTACCTTCAGAGCCTGAGATTGCTTCACCTTTGTGACAACAGTGCCTCATTTAGTATTCATTCAGTTAAAATACCTAGGTGTTATTTTACATTGGTGGTAGTTAAGTTAGCTCTGCCTTGCATCTACTGTGCAGTTGATTTTCATTAATCTAAGTGTAGAACTTTCTAATTTTAGTAATATTTCAACTTCACTTTGACCAGTCTTTTTAGTCGATTACAATTCTACAATACAGTGTGTGAACTGTGTTTCCCAGTTTTAGGTCATCTTGGGATTTTGAAGCATACTTTCCACATCTTTATCCACATTCTTTTTTTTTTTTTTATTAAAAGATGACCGGTAAGGGGAACTTAACCCTTGACTTGGTGTTGTAAGCACCACGCTCACCCATTGAGCAAACCGGCCATCCCTATATGGGATCCGAACCCATGATTGAGCAAACCGGCCATCCCTATATGGGATCCGAACCCATGATTGAGCAAACCGGCCATCCCTATATGGGATCCGAACCCATGATTGAGCAAACCGGCCATCCCTATATGGGATCCGAACCCATGATTGAGCAAACCGGCCATCCCTATATGGGATCCGAACCCATGGCCTTGGTGTTACCAGCACCGCACTCTACCGAGTGAGCCACGGGCCGGCCCCTATCCACATTCTTGATAAACATGGCAAGAACAGACTCCTCATTCCACCCACCCACCCGTAAGTTAATGAGTGCTCCTTACAGACAGTTCCGTTAACTACATTCTGTCATCCATCTCCTATCTCTTCACCTTATCTGCAAAGATCTCATTTGTGCATTCAGCACATTTTTATTCAGCACCTACCATGTGCTAGAAGGTACTAGAGATACGCTGAAGACAGCAATCCCTGTCTTGAGGTGTTAACAATCTAGCAACATCATGAAATGTTTTGTTAAACGCTTTGTGGAAATCAAGTTACACAATTATGTATGATATTTCTCCTATCTGGTAAAGTATCAGGGGAATAATGAGCCATTACTTTTTATAGACTCCATATTGGCTTCTAGAGATCTGTCACCTGAATATGGGATTCATGCCCTTTCTTTTTCCACTTTTCATGGTTTCACAAATAACTTTGGACTTTGGAAGTCTCTGGAGTTCCTTGATGCCCTTTCTTCTATATCTTTTAAAGCTCTGAACTCATTTGAGGGTAGTCTCTAGAGCCATATTTTTGTTGGTGGTGGTAGTGGTGTTTAAATACCTCTTATTTTTTCACATTATCGGGATTGTTTTCTATTTTATAGTAAACTTAATGAAGAATTTCTCTCCAACATTACCCATTTCCCCTTCCACAATATTTGTCACTCAGATTTTACTTACATTTTATCTTTATATTTTGAAATGATCTTTCCTAAGGAGAATAGCTATCCTCATATTTTCTTCTTTTTCTTCTTTGAGCTCTTAAAATGCTATAGTTGCTTTCTCCAGAATCCTGGTCCTTTCTACTTAAACCAGAATTTCCTTTTAAGTTGACCAGAATTAAACCAGATGAGCATAAAACTTTTATATTTTGTCTGTTTTCTCAGGGATTAAACTATTGACAATGCAGGGTGTTATGTTTTTATTGGGATGATACAAAGAACAGATGTGTTCATTGTCCCACCTATCATCTTCTCAGGTGTGGATTTTCTCGTCACTCAAATATCATCCATGACCTTCCTCTCACCAATTTCCACAGTGCTATCATTTCTTTCTTTTTTTTTTAAAGATGACCGGTAAGGGGATCTCAACCCTTGGCTTGGTGTTGTCAGCACCACACTCAGCCAGTGAGCCAACCAGCCATCCCTATATAGGATCCAAGCCCATGGCCTTGGTGTTATCAGCACCACACTCTCCCAAGTGAGCCACGGGCCAGCCCCGACAGCGCTATCATTTCTACCACTCTTCTTTCCTCTTTGATCCAGTGCTCTCCACTGTACTGTCTTTTACACATAGATGTTTATTTCCTTGAACAATTGGGAGGATTCTCTGCCTTTTTCCATAGATCTTTCTCCAGAAGGCAGCAGATTTCCTATAAATGTCATAGTCTATTGTTATTCATCTCACCAAGTCTTGGTGATTTCCGTGAGATTTTTGTTTATCTCCTTGAGTTCTTTTTTACTATTACTACTTTTAATTATAGTGCCTAGCACACTAGTGTTCAATAAGTAATATTTATGATTAATCTCAAGAAGTATTTGCCTTCTCTTTTAGGCTGTGAGGATATCATTGCTGAGAGCATCTCATTAGATACCTTAATTGCCATCCTCAAGTGGAGCTCTCATCCATATGGCTCTAAATGGGTGCACCGACAAGCTTTACATTTCCTCTGTGAGGAATTTTCCCAGGTCATGACTTCGGATGTTTTTTATGAACTCAGCAAAGACCATCTGCTTACTGCTATCCAGTCTGACTACCTACAGGTAATCATTTATACACCTCTCAAATTCACTGTCATTCATATGTGCACCAAGAAATTCATCTGTATTCTATTATTCGTCCATCTAAGGTACGGCAGGGGGAGAGAGACAGGCTATGATCAAACCAGCAGGAATATCCTCTTCATATTTGTACAATTTCTGTCTCCCTGGCCTTTCACACACACTGCTACTGTGACCTATCATTGTGAACAAGCCCAGGTCCTAACCAATTATACCCAAAAGAGTTTGAGGCTGTAAGCAAGGTCAGAAGCACATCCCAACAGTGATTTTTCTTGGCTTCCATTAAAGTAGATTTACTCTGACGGTTTCTTACTTTTAGTGAAGTTTCAGATACTTAGATTATAGAAAGTAGCTTAAGCAGCACAAAATAAGAATAATATTCAGTTTCTGATCACTCAAATGATTATTAAAAACTCAGTGCAAGTGTTTTGCCAAAGTATAATAATGTTTTCAACTAATTTTATTTATTGAAATATAATAGATTATACATATTTGTGGGTACAGAGTTGACTATCAGGACTTGTGTACAATATCTGATGATCAAATCAGGACAATTAGCATATTCATCATGTCAAAAAATAATCATTTTTTGTGCCCATTAACCAGTTTCTTGCTAACCCCCATCCCTTCCTGCTTTCCCACCTCTTCACCTACTTATTTTTAACCAGAAGTAGTTTTAGCAAATTCTTGTGTTCTTGACTTACATGTCAATCTAATTTGGTAATTTAAAGTAATAATAGATTTTAAATATTGCAAAAAATACTTTCAGGTAAATTATGTTCAAGCTTAATTTTTTTTGCATTGGCTGTATGAATTTTATGCTAAAAAATGTACAACAGTTTTAATGCTCTGAAGACACAAAGCCATTGAGACGTTTCCTATTTCTTTGTATTTGTACTAGAAAAAAAAATGATAAAAGCTTACCATCTGGGTCAGAAATGTAGTGAAAAGTTAAATAGTTCACTCGGCATATGTGCTTTTCCTTCGTACGTTGCTTTGATTGCAGTTAAAATATTGTCATACTTGGGCTTGATTTACGGAGGATCTTTGTTCATTAGCCTTGTTTTCACTGTCCTGGTCAATACTGGATGCTTTATGGTTATGGGACTTGGGATTTGTCAGTTCTCTCAGATTATTTTCAGGAGCTTTGCGTTTCTTCTTAGAAAGTAAAAAAGAAAAAGAAAGCTTGGAGAGCAGCCTAGATTGCTGTAAGATTTAAATAAATTACAAAGAAATGAGGAGTACGTTGCCATTTCATAGATTGTGCTTCAAGGGTTCTTCACCAATCAGTAGAATCCCTTGTGGAGTTTCTTCTTCCAAAACAAGTTGCCATGTTTGTTTTTCCTGTCTCAAAGGAGGTAGTAGTCACTCTGTATCCCTATATTTTTACTTTTCTTTATTCATCTCTGTCCTGTTCCTATAAATAATTTAAGACAGCTGTATAGAAGCCATATAGTAAGATAAAATAAATTTAAAATAGGAAGAGAACAGGATAAAGAAAAAAATATGGTGGGGCCGGCCCGTGGCTCACTCGGGAGAGTGTGGTGCTGAGAACACCAAGGCCCCGGGTTCGGATCCTATATAGGGATGGCCGGTTCGGTCACTGGCTGAGCGTGGTGCTGACAACACCAAGTCAAGGGTTGAGATCCCCTTACCGGTCATCTCTTTAAAAAAAAAAAAGAAAGAAAGAAAGAAAGAAAGAAAGAAAAAAAGATGGAAATAAAAATAAAAAATTTAGTTGGAGCCAAAAGTGAGGTTACTGGATAAAATACAAGTAATGTGGTCTTGTATATTCGCTATTGATGGACCACAGGCTTAACTCTAAAATTTCAAACAGCCAATGTAAAGAGTGAAACATGGTAAGTTGTATGCTGTATTTACATTATAACCTAGGAAAAGTCATTAATGAAATTGATCAGTTATCTAATTTCACTAAAGTGAGTAAAAACCATTTTTTATTATAGGCAAGTGAACAAGATATCCTTAAATATCTGATTAAATGGGGAGAGCATCAATTGATGAAAAGAATAGCAGACAGAGGTAAGATCAGAAAATTACCTTGTGCTAATTAGCTTGTGTAAGTTTTTGGTGGTTCTTTTATTCCCAAAAGTTTACAGAAGTGCATGCTCTACATCAGTCTTGAAAATAGACATTATTGCCTGTTTAAAATAGAAGATTCGTAATCGGTAAAATCCAATAGTTTGTTAAAATAAATGTGTCAGAAAATTTTATTTTACAACTTCAAAAAGATACTTTTTATTGTTAGGTTTCTATTTGCTTAATAATATATGTTGACTAATTCATAGAAGTATTAGAATGAAAAATGTTATATAACGATTCAGGTGTTTACAAAAGCATGTTGTTGATGAAAATGTTCTGGAATGATACTGTTGATGATTGCACAACAATGTGAATGTACTAAAAGCCACTGACTTGTATACTTTAAAATGGTTAAAGTGGTAAATTTTATGTTATGTAAATTTTAGCTCATTAAAAAAACATGAAAACCAAAAAAAAAAAAAAAAGCATATTTGTTGTTTATTTTAAATATTGTGGAAGGTAAAAGGGAAATAATACTTTCGAATGATCTCCAGCTGGGGTTGCTGCAGAAGAGAGGGAGGCATCATATGTAGGAGCGTGGGCTTTCAATTTTGGAAACTTATGATTCTATAGTACTTGTTTGTTTGTGTCTACGGTTAGCCTATCCGGCTACCTCCTCCCCTCATACAATGTTAAGTTCTTTTATATGTTGAATGCAAATTTAAGAATTTTAATTAGAAAAATTAAATACAGGTTTCCCTTTTCTGTCATCTTTCAGTAGCTTTATTTAAGTATAATTTACATAACATCCCAGTTTAGTAAGAGGCTGTGGAACAAAAACTTATTTAACATAAAGTTCACCTATTTAAAGTATTCAAGTCAATGGTTTTAAGTACATTTACAGAGGTGTTCTGTCAGATTTTAAAATATATAAAAATTTTGTGCTAAGCCTGCCTTTGAACCTTCTTCTAGTCCCTTTAATACACTTCTACCCAAGCACTAGGGAACAAAAGCAGTCCTCCTCTTTTATTTCTCCTAATTTATTTTGCTGTGGCCTGCAACAGCCTCTAGCAAATCTCAGGTATGAAATTTTTTTTTAGTATAAAAACCACTACAATTAATTTGCAGAGTTTTCGAAATGCCAATATACAATCTATCTTTATTTGCAGATTCTGTATTTGCAAATTTATTTACTCACTAAAATTTATTTGTAACCCCAAAATCAGTACTCATGGCACTTTCACAGTCATTCACAGACATGCACAGAGCAGCAGTTCGAGTCACCCAACAAGCACATTCCCAGGTGACATTGAGCAAGACAACGACACTTTGCCTTCTTGTTTCAGATCTCCTACTTTAAACACTTCTCAGTCTATTTAGTGCCACATTTTTCACATTTTTATGTTTTTTTATTAGCGATCTCACTGTTTAAAATGGTCCCCAAGTGTAATGCTGAAGTGCTTTCTGCTGTTCCTAAGCGCAAGAAGCTGTAATGTACCTTACAGAGAAACTACATGTGTTAGAGAAGGTTCTTTCAGCATGAGTTATAGTGCTGTTGGCCATGAGTTCAGTCAATGTTAATGAATCAACAATATGTGTTAAAGTGTCTTGAAGCAGAAACACACATTAAACAAGGTTATATCTTGATGTGTGCCCAAAGGTTCATAAGAACCTAACCCTGTGTTTCTTCTAGGCGCAGTGGTTAAGTATTTGCTAATTCATTGTTTGTGTTGACTTTATAGAACATAAGGAGAGCAAACAACAGGAATCGGTTGTATATAACTCTACATAATCATTATAGGCCATAGGCTTGTTCACTGATGTAGAGATGGTAATGATGGAATGTCGTATTTATTTTGGGCAGATAACAAGCATCCTTAAGGGGATAAAATTTCCCTTAAACAGTAGTTTTTAAACTGGGTTAGAATAAAAGGGTCTCCTGCAGGTATTAGAAGGAAGCTAAACAAACCAGGCCACACCTTTATGTCAGTCACCTTTGCATAGAAGGATTCAGCCCTTACCTGTTACGTATTAAGGGGTTTCATGGAAGATTTCTTGTGAACAACAATAACAATAATTCCTTGAACTTGTTAAGAGAATAGATGAGGTGTTGATGGGGGTGAGAAAGGGGGAAGGAGAGGGAAGGGAGGAATTGGTAAGGGCCACGAAAATCAACTACATTGTATAATGATAAATAAAAATAAATAAATAAATAAAAGATTCCATGTGAAAACAGGATGCCACAACTTTAAAAACAAAATTTTTTTGAAAAGCAGTGCTTTATAAGTATGCCAAATCATAGCAAAGCAAGGGAAAAAACTTTTTTCCACACACTTGCAAAAGTTTATATTTTGAATGCCTCCAAAAAAAGCTTAGCTTCTCAAAAAACAGTATCTCTTTATATATATAGTATCACATGATTTATGGGAGATATCAGTTTGCCTATAGAATATTTGCAAAAATCCAGTATTTACATTCATGAATGATAAAGATCTTAGTGTTATTTTTTTAGGCTCACATAGCAGACTGGATGATGTTCATTTTTTTAAGAAAAAAATACAGCCCCTTTGATTAAAGACATGATTAAAGATTTCCAAAGTTATGTACTTTTTCTTCCCACCTCAGTATTATAAGGATATATATATATATTTCTGATCTTCCCCTTTCAGTAATACCCAGTGAAGAAAACCATTATTCTCTGCTCTGTACAATGGACATATATTACATGTCAAAGATCAAAGGGCCCACTTTTATGTAGTAACAGTCTCATATTATGGAAATTTAGGACATTTTTAGAAAAATCTTAAAACTAGATAGAGTGCACGTTAGGTTTTGCTGTTTTGGACACCAAGTAATTAATATGTTGTTAAATTGCTGTTAAACATTTATAGCATAATGAGCATACTGATAACTTACACTGACCAGAAATAGCATACACCCTGCAATGTACATACTGTACTAAAAACAGATCACAAATGTGAGAAAGCTTAAGAAAAAGCCCTTGATCAAA
Organism: Galeopterus variegatus; assembly: GCF_000696425.1. Classification (NCBI taxonomy): domain Eukaryota; kingdom Metazoa; phylum Chordata; class Mammalia; order Dermoptera; family Cynocephalidae; genus Galeopterus; species Galeopterus variegatus. Next base: position 695,157 of record NW_007726279.1, on the reverse strand, counting down.
CGAGATTGTGATTAGATTGTCATCTCTTCTCCTTTGAGTTAGTATACTGAAAAGAATCCTTTATTCTTTAGTGCAGAAAAATCATAAAAGAATGGTTTTGTACTGCTGACATCATGCTTTTTTTGGTCCAAGAACATCTCTGTTAAAGTTCTTTTGACAGAAAAGTAATTGATTTGGTTGGGCATGGTGGTGTGCCTCTGAAGTCCCAGCTGAGGCTGGATGATTGCTTGAGCCCAGGAGTTCTGGGCTGTAGTGCACTGTGCCAGTCAGGTGTTCACACTAAGTTTGGCATCAATATGAAGAACTCCTAGGCGCAGGGGACCACCAGTTTGCTTAAAGATGGGTGAACCAGCTCAGCTTAGAAATGCAGCAGGTCAAACCTCCCATGCTGATCAGTAGTGGGATCGCACCTGTGAATAGCCATGGTACTCCAGCCTCGGTAACATAGCGAGATCCCGTCTCTTAAAAAATAAAAAAAGAAAAGTAATTGATTTGTAACCCTTTTTAAAGCAGATGTACGTAAGTATGTAGGATGGTACTGAGGAGAGAAAAGAAAGCCTGTCTCTGAAAATGTGGGTTTGGTTGGAGACTTTGCGTTTTCTTTCTTGTAGAGCCAAACTTACTTAGTGGCACTGCCCATAGTGTGAACAAAAGAGGTGTAAAAAGACGAGACCTGGACATTGAAGAGCTTAGAGAGATCCTTTCTTCTCTTTTACCTTTTGTGCGAATTGAACACATCTTACCTATAAACAGTGAAGTCTTAAGTGATGCAGTAAGTGTCTTTCTTTATCCCTCTTATGAAAAGTGCCAGGATTATCTTTATCATTGTAAATAATTTCTGTTATTAATAGAGTATTGTGAAGCTTCATGGAAGAAGACAGAGACAGATGTCTGTTTTGTGCAACGTGTGTCCCCAGTGTCTGCCACATAGTACAAATAAATGTTTGCTGGGTAAGAGTTGAGTGGGTCTTACTTTTGCAAGAGCATAGTTTCTGGGGAATTTAGGTCAGTCGTTTATCAGTGTAGATCAAGCAGATCCTTATTCAAAAAGGGAAAGGTAGAAATTACCTTTGGAGACTCCTCATGAACAGCAATAAAGAGCAGGAGAGGGATTGGTTCAGTATACTTGATATTAGCTAAAAGGCTGAGTAGCGATAGATTGGTTCAATATAAAAAGAATGTATGGTCCTTCTTATTTTATTTCATACCCACTTAAAAATTAATGGAGCTAATTATGCTACTTTCAGAATTTTAAAGTGAAATTTTTTTAAACTAATAGAATTGCTTGAATTAATGGATGGGGAAAATAAATATTATAGATATTAGTTATTCATAAATTTGTTTATAAGTTTAATGTAGTACTTATAAACACCATAATAGTTTATTCAACTGCCCAGAAACACAAAGTTTATCTGGAAAAACAAAGAATTTGTAAAAAATTTCTCTAAAAAGGACACAATAAAGAAGGGATAACTCTTTGAGAATGTAAAACACATTTTAAAACACTAATATTTAGTCTGTGAAGCTAGCATAACAGACAAAACAAAATAGCCCAGAAAAAAAGTCCTAATTAATATAAGAATTAAACATAATAAATGAGCTATCACAAATCAGTGTAGTGCTAGGTTAACTAATTAGCAGAGAAGGAGGAAATTTGCTTGAAGTTAAACCCTCATTTCACTTGCACAGAAAATTAATCCCTGTTAGACTGAAGAATTAAATATTAAATTGAAACATGGAGAAGCTAGAGGAAAACAATTAAATATTTATGGAGTCTCTGATTAGAAAAAATGTCCAATCTCACTAATAATTACACACCCACCAAAGAAAGCAAAATAAAACAGTAAGTTATTTTAGCTGGTAAGCCAGTAGTCTTTGAAATAATATTATCCCATAGGGGAAGTACAGTGGTACATTAGAAGCATTGTTAATTGCAGCAATCCAGATGAGTAATAATTAGATAACATGTTATCAAGAGCCATCACAATGTTCATATTCTTCAGTAATTCTACTTTTGAATGTTGACCTTGAGAAATAATTCCTAGTATAGTTAAAAAAAAATTCTAGTATAGTATATACAGTGTTATTTAAATATTTGGAAATAAACTAAATTTCTAAAAACAGGGAAAATAAAAGCAAATTATAGTTCAGCTACTCAACAAAATATTTTTCTGCCCTGAACAATGGCTGTAAAGACTAATATACCATACCAGCCAGCCGCCAAAAAAAAGGACTAATATAGCAACATGGAAAATGCTAATGATGGAATATAACTAAAAAGAACAAGGATACAAAATATGTATTTATGCATTCTGGAATTCAGTTAGGTGAAAATACATTTGGAAAAGACTAGAAGGAAATATATCAACATTATTACAGTTGTGATAGACTATTGAGTTTTGGGGTTTTCTTGGACTATTTTCTAAATACTATATAATGCTATATTTTATTGGTTAAAAATAATTTTAATTAATGCAGCAATTAGATGTTTATTATATTTAACAAAAGTAATAGTGGAAAGACAATTTTGGGTTTTGTTTAAAACCTGAGACACAAACCAAATTGAACCCTGTATTTAGTTTAGAAAAATATTTCAGAACTTTAGTTAGAAAATATATAGCTCTGCTCTTAATTCCATGCCCACAACATAGTAAATCCCCCAATAAAGATTGCTAACAGTGGCCATTAACTTTTCTGCTTTCACAGTATGTGCTAAATGCTTTTATCTTCATTACCTTCATTTAGTCCTCACAACCACTTTAGGAGCTGTAGGTACTTACTTGATTTATATTCTCCTAATATCAGTGAGGAAACCACAGGGACACCACATTCAGTTAGTTGTGTGGTGCCCCACCCCCAGGGCCTTGCAAGAGCCCTTAAAGAGAGGCTCAGTTAAAACAAGATGTCCATGGTCACATGGCTGTTAAATGGGGAGTTGGACTTTGAACCAAATCCGCCTTCTTCTAGAGCCTGTGCTGCTGCCTGGTGCTAGACTGCCTGTATCCTTGTACTATAGACATATAAGCCCAAATCAGTATTCTCATTTTATTTTGGCAGGGGTGGAGGTATGGATGGAATTAGTTCCTAGGTGAATAAGGAAAAAAATAAAAATTGGTTTTCATTAAGAGTTCTGAAATTTAGTCCAACTTACTACATCTTAATGTCTCCTGTTTTTAAAAACTCATTCCTTTATTTAGAGAAAAATGGGAAATTATAGTACCTTTTTATTGCTGACTCCTTTAAATATTAAACATTTGAGGTATTTCTAAATTTCCCATGTATTCCTAAATTTTTATTTAAATGGTAAAGTTTATACGTTTTGATCCATAGGTATAAATATTTTTATCTTAGTAGTATTGTAGTGCTACACAGATCTCTAGTTTATCTAAAAAAAAAAATTTTTTTTTTTTAAGATGAAAAGAGGTTTGATTAGTACCCCTCCATCAGATATGCTTCCTACCACAGAAGGTGGGAAATCAAATGCCTGGTTGCGACAAAAAAATGCTGGCATCTATGTTCGTCCTCGACTATTCTCTCCCTATGTGGAAGAAGCAAAGGTAATGAAAACCATTTGAAACTATTAGACTCCTTTGTGTTATAAACCCTATGCACAAAGATGTTTATCGTGGTATTATTTTAAAATCTGGAAATATCCTAAAAGTCCAATAATAGGGAAAATGAAAGTAAATTCTACTTTGACTATTCAACAGGATAGTTTTCTGAAATTTTAATTATCAAGCATATGTTTTTAAAACTGAGGTCACATTAAAATACATTTTAAATTTTTCTCATCTTAGTTGCCTCGCAAATTGTTCACTTAATTGCCTTGCAAATTATTGCCATTTTACTGAAATAGTTGTCAGTATTTTGTGATCTTGAGAATGAGGGAAATGTTCTTTGTTTTTTTTGTCTTTTTTGTCTTTTTTGTCTTTTTTACTGACCAGTAACGGGATCGCAACCCTCGGTGTTGCGCCCGCACCGCGCTCAGCCAGTGAGCGGGAACCGGTCTCCACATGGGATCCAAACCCTCGGCGGGAGCACCGCCACACTCCCAAGCGGCGCACTCTCCAGTGCGCCACCGGGCTGGCCCAGAGGGAAATGTTCTGAAAGAAGATTGCACAAACACACATTTGGTCTTCCTTTGTAAACTAAAGAAATGCCATGGTCTCTTGTAATGTTTTTCTGTAATAGCTGACTGTTGGCAGTTGTGTTTAGTTTTAGAATAAGTGCACAAAATAAGGTAAAATTTCAGGCCTACGCGGGAGCGCCGCCACACTCCCAAGCGGCGCACTCTCCAGTGCGCCACCGGGCTGGCCCAGAGGGAAATGTTCTGAAAGAAGATTGCACAAACACACATTTGGTCTTCCTTTGTAAACTAAAGAAATGCCATGGTCTCTTGTAATGTTTTTCTGTAATAGCTGACTGTTGGCAGTTGTGTTTAGTTTTAGAATAAGTGCACAAAATAAGGTAAAATTTCAGGCCTACTGAGTAAATATTTGTCATTATGTATACTATAACATAAAGAACTCTCCAAGAAAATGAAACACTGTAATTTTTATTAGATATATTCAGCCATCAGGAACTTTGGGGTGGCCTTTTGAGGAACTGGCAGTCTTTGAAAGTCAGAAATCACCATTAATTAAAAAAAAGAAAAAAAAGAAATCACCATTAAGCTTTCTGAAATAAATTTAACAGGCCAAATAATGTGTTTGGGTATAGAATTAAATTGCTTTAAAATTTTTCTCATTTTTATTGTCAGAATTCTTAGCTTAAAGATACATGAAAGGATTTGCGAGAAGTCCCTTATTTACTACATTGATAATGAACTTCTTATTGAGTACTTGACATTATAAATAGTTCTAAAAAAGGGGTAAAAAAAACCAGAATGGTTGGGTCTGGTCTTTCAGAAATAAGTGTAATGCTTAATGTTGCTCAAGCAGCTGAGACCTTCACAAAGGTCAAGTCTGGTGATAAACGGTCTGTGATAAACTAGACCTGCCCTCCATTTCTTCTGCCTCAAGACAAGGCAGCCAAAACCTAATGAGACAGTCCTCCAGAACTCCCCCGTTCCTCAGGTGGCTGTGCCTAAGGAGATAATCACCCCCAGTAAATGTGGAAAATGTTTATATGTTCTCTCATTTTGGTCATTCTGCAGTTTGGTGAAATAGAGTCATCTGAAACTAATTTAACAAAATTGGGTTTATATATAAGTTTGTTAAATTTAATATCAATCTTTAATATTTTGCATTTTGAACATTTTTTGTTGGATCTGATATTTAGCACAAGTATACATTGTTTTCTTTATAATAATTTTATGAATAATTTATTTCTGATTAATTGTATATCCTTCCATCAAATTTCAATGACTTCTAATTAAAAGCAGACTTTTCAAGATGATTATATCTTTTCAAAGATGGCCAAAAAGAGTCTTTAATAATTAAAGAGGTGGGGGGTACTTTCTCCTTTCATCACTAATTTTAACCTTCATAAATTAGAAACAATAATTAATTCTCTTTTTACATTATGAAGGTAATAATCTTCCTCCAAATGTGATTTAACACACATGAAGGCTGATTGATTCTGTTTCTACTAAATTATTATTTCAGTCAGTGCTAGATGAGATGATGGTGGAACAAACAGATCTTGTGCGTTTGCGAATGGTTAGAATGTCCAATGTGCCAGACACACTCTACATGGTCAGTAATGCCATGCCACAGTGTTGTCACATGATCAGCCACCAACAGATCAGCAGTAACCAGTCAAGTCCTCCTTCAGTTGTAGCCAATGAAATTCCAGGTAAGGCAGTAGCTTTTTGAATGAATGATCTTATGGTTTTTTTGTAATTGCTAATGTTCGAACCCCTTTATATATATACTAATTCTTTCCACATTTCAGTACCCTTTATGTACTGTTTGCCTTTTGTTTTGTTTTGTTTTCCTTAAATAATAAATACTTATAAGTTAAGATTTTTGTTTTATATTTTCTTTTATATTAATAAGTGTATACAGTTTTTCAGTTTAGCCCAGGGTTTCTCAACCTTGGCTCTGTGGACATTTAGGGATGGATAATTGCTTGGAGTGGGGAGCTGTGCATTGTTCTGTGCATTGTAGAGTGTTCAGCAGCAGTCCCTCACCTGTACTCACTAGATGCAAGTAGCATGTGTGCATGTGCACACACACACACACTTTTGAGACCACTTTTGGAAACTTTTTTTATGTTTCTAGACATTGTATGGGGCTAAATTGCCACTGTTGACAACCACTGGTTTAGAGGAATTCAGATTTTGCATCCTAGGGTATTTCTCATGTTATAGGACCCTTTGGGAACATAATATGAACTTATACTTTTATTTTATTTTATTTTTTATTTTTATTTTAATTTCTCAATATACATTGTAGTTGATTTTCGTGACCCTTTACCCATTCCTCTTCCCCCTCCCCTCCCCCCCACATCGTATCTATTCACTTGTCTTAATAATGAACTTATACTTTTGAGTCTACTTATGTCCCCCCAAAATATGATCACCATTGATTTTCTGGAGATCCAGTTTCCCAAGATCTGCTTTGTGAAGTTTATGTAGCATGGGCTTATAATATCTTACAACTTTGGGGGAATTGGCCATAGATAGGTATAACTGTCGTGTCCAAAAATGTCTGAGCCTCAGTTAATATTGACTTAATCAAAGGGCTCTAGTGTCAATTTCTAAGGTAAGAAAATCAACAGTGATCTGGTGGTCAGAAATTTATAGCTCTTGCCAATTGCACTGCAGGATTAAAAATGAGTAAACTAACAATGATAATAGGACCATACACTTTGGATTATAAATGTGTTTCAATTAAAGATCAATAAAAGACATAGTGACAGAATTTTTAATTGAATGCATACATTTTATTCTGGGACTAAGGTCTTTCATCAGTTGTTGCCTTACCAGATTTGGCCACTACCTGTTTACTTAAAGTAACATTGGAAAACAGCATGAAGACAACTATTTCTATAGCTGATTTGTGTGTATTTTGAAGCTTTGGTAATTAGCACTGTTTTTTAGCTTGAGTTAATGCAGCTGAATATCAACATAATTTAATTTTAGAACTCAGTCTCAAAAGCCCAAAGACCTTCACACTCAGGAAAATAAAGCTTGTCTGCGTTGCTTAGCTAGTGAGCCATAGCCCTGTTCTGCTGTCATCCCAGGTACTTCTTGCTTCCTTGCCCACCTCACTCTAATGAAAGACTACAGAGCTCACCGGAGAAGACTCACAGGCTCATATCCTGGCTCTGCCATTTTATTTGTGAGACTTTGGATAAGCTGTTTTCTTCCCTGAACATTAATTTCCTTATCTGTGAAATGGGGATATCTCTTTTCTGGGTTCGTTGTGAGGATTTAATGAAGCATCGTGAGTAATATGCTTAGGAGTTTGCTTGGAATAGAGTAAGCACTCAGTAAACACTGTTTCCTCTTTCCCCAAAAAAATAATAATCACCACTCTAGTTAGTTTATCTCATAAGTATTTATGCTTTATTCTCTCTTCTCTAGCCCTGTGGCAACAGCCTTAGTTCAGGTTCCTAACCTGCCTCTCATCTGACTTTCATTCTGTCCTTTACACCAGGGCCCAACAAGCTTTTTCTGATCAAATAATAAGTATTTTAGGCTTTCTGAGCTATACAGTCTCTACCGTAACTGCTCAACTCTGAAACAACAGCCATAGGCAATACCTAAACGAATGGGTATGGCTGTATTCCAATAAAACTTTATCTACAAAAGTAGTCAGTGGGCTTGATTTAGTCTACAGGCCAGTTTCTCTGCTTCACACTGGCGTCAGAGTGCACTCACATCACAGCTTTGATCCTGTCATCCCCCTGCACAAGTGACTACCTGTTGTACACAGGATACAATTTAAATTCCTTATCCATGGTCTGCCCCTACCCTTCTTTCTAGCCTCTTCTCTTAATGCTCTTCTTGCTTATACCTTTGAACCCTAGGTTCTCCTGGCCGTGCCAGCTACTTGTGCCATGCTGTCTCTCATGCATAAGTTTTACACATGCCCAGTCCTTCTGCTCCAAAAGCCTTCACCCTGCTCTCTTTGTCTGCTTGGTTTTCCCTCATTCTTCAAGACTCTGCTTGGGACTCACCTTTTCTAGGAAGCCTTTCCTGCCTGCCCCAAGTCTCGGCTGGGTGCTGCTTGCTCCAGATCCTCAGTGTGTTTTGCATCTCTCTCACCATGAGCATTTGTAACCCTGTACTGTACTTGTTTACTTCATGTCACTAAAGCCAGGGCTTTCTGAGGACAGGGATTGCATCTTTCATTTGGTACACCCTAATATCCGAGTCCAATCCTTGGTGCATGGTCAGCACTCAAAAAATTATTTGAGTGAAAGAATGAATATATCTAAAAGACATGAAATATCCTGAGATTCAGAAGAGAATACATGCAAATAAAATTTTATTTGAGCTGTAAGCTAAAATAATACAATTCAGGAGCAGTTTGGTATAATCAAGAGCCTTTTGGGCACAATGAAATTTTAAAACCTTGAAAAATAATTAGAGGTATATAAATTCATGTTGCAAGGAAATTAAAATTCTATCTAAAAAATTTGTAACAAGATTCTGATACAAAACACATGCTTTTTCCCTTGTGCTCACTGGATGGTCTTTTGTGTAGCTGAGGAATTTTACCTACACACTGTTCTTCTTTCAGTTCCTCGTCTCCTCATTATGAAAGAAATGGTCAGACGACTACAGGAACTACGACACACTGAGCAGGTGCAGAGAGCCTATGCACTCAACTGTGGGGAAGGCGCCACCGTCAGCTATGAGATTCAGATTCGAGTACTAAGAGAGTTTGGTCTTGCAGATGCTGCTGCAGAGCTCTTACAGGTAGGCATTAGACTATTTGAAAAAGGGAGCCTTGATGACCGATCAGGCAGCATTTTAGACATCCTAAGGAGCTCTCAGGGCCGGCCCGTGGCTCACTCGGGAGAGTGCGGTGCTGATAACACCAAGGCCCCGGGTTCGGATCCCATATAGGGATGGCCGGTTCGCTCACTGGCTGAGCGTGGTGCTGACAACACCAAGTTAAGGGTTAAGATCCCCTTACCAGTCATCTTTAAAAAAAAAAAAAAAAAATGACTGACTAAGGAGCTCTCAGCATGATTCTCTCCTTTCATATACACTCTTTCACTGCCTCTGGTGTCATTGATAACCTGCAAGTCCTGCCTGGTGAGAGGCAGTGTGGTGGAATGGGCTGAGCACAGGTCTAGAGTGGAACTGGGATTATGTCTGGCTCTGCTGCTTGCTAATTGGTTAACTTGGAATCAGCTGCTTAACCAGTCTGAGCATCAGTTTCCTTGCCTGTAAATTGATTATTTTGAAGATACAAGGTGCTATATGTAAAGAAACTATGTGTCTGTACATAATAAGCATACAAGTAGTGACTGCTAAAAGTTCTGTGTGTGTAACCCGACAGAGGTGGCAGAGGAAGCAGAAAATTCTGAACCTCCACTGCACCCTCTCCCTGGTTTTGTCACTAGACTTCAGATTTGGCGCTACTACCATACTTACAGATCTTCCAGATTCCCCTCCTTTTTCTTCTGTCCTCCCCTTTTTAAGAAATTTTTTGCATGAGGATTTAAACCCAAATTTGAGAATCAAGGAATAAGTTGTTTTTTAACCTAACAGGAAAAAAAAAAACCCTAATTTCTAGTAATTATTAGGTATAAAAGCAATAAATAGAATTGGTTTTGCAGTTAAGATAGAATTTGTAAAGTAGTCTGATCACAGCCACTAAATCAGAGCCTTAAATAAAATTTAATTTCATCTGGTCAAGTGAGTCAAACATTTTCTTGCTACTGATTCCAAACTCCTTTAGCCTTTACCTTTTTAGACAGGTAAACATGGAATGGTATTCTTCGGCAAGGTAACATAACATTTCTAGGTTCTTGATTTTCAGTTTTTGCTATGGTTCCCATCCCTAAAATACATAGTCTGGTTTCTACTCATTCCTATTCCCTTTGCCATTCTAAATTGTGTCTTAATTTGTATTTTAAATTATATAAAAGTAAGTAGTCTTATATAATGTTTATCAGAATATTTATCAAACTTAGTCATGTATAAATGGGTGAGAAATAGTTTTATTTCAGACAGAGCATGAACAGATGTTTTGTTAGAAAGTTTCTGAGAAGATACTCAGTTTATGCCTTTTCTTCCTTTGGTGTTTCCTTTGTTTATTTTCTAAGCAAAGACATATTCGAATTAGGTATTATTACCTGTTTCTGCATTATCATGTAATCTTGCAAGAGATGACTGAGCTGCTTGGGGAATATTTGATTGAGCATCTCTCCTCAATAGATGTGTCTTGGGCTACAGAGACTACACTCTGTCCCTTTGTACTATTATTAAGGTAATTTTTTCTTGGGCTTCTGGCCTAGAGAAATATATTGTGCCTTCTACTCTTGCTGAATGTGGTTTAGGTTACCTCACTTAACTCTCTGAGCCTGTAAATTTCCATATATAAAGTCTGCTAATAAGTGTCCTGAACTTTTGTTTTTCCCCTATCTTTCTTAGAATCCTCATAAGTTCTTTCCTGATGAACGTTTTGGAGATGAAAGTCCACTCTTGACAACGAGACAGCCTGGGAGATGTCGTGTTAACAGTACCCCTACTGCAGAAACCATGTTTACAGACCTGGACTCTTTTGTGGCCTTCCATCCACCCTTGCCCCCTCCGCCGCCTCCGTACCACCCCCCAGCTACCCCAATCCATAACCAACTGAAAGGAGGCTGGAAACAAAGACCTCCCAGCCAGCATCCTTCACGTTCATTTTCTTATCCCTGTAATCATTCACTGTTTCACTCCAGGACAGCTCCTAAAGCTGGACCTCCCCCAGTCTATCTGTCAGGTGTGAAAGCAGCGCCACCTGATTGTACCAACACCACAGGCCTGGGGAGACAGACGGTAGCTGCCGCTGCCGCTGCCACAGCCTCGGCAGCAGTAGCATCTGAGAAACAAGTGGTAAGTCAGCACTTAAGTAACTTACCGAAAATTTAAAGTTTATGGAATATTAGCAGCAATTCTCTTGGCCTCAAGAGCCCCAGTATAACTCAGCAGTGCCCAGAAGTGTTACTGACAAGCTGAAAGCATAGACTTTAGGGGTATGGAACAGAGAGGAAAATAGCTAATATAGGCAAACAAGAAAGGACAGGAGGAGAGAAATCAGAGATGTATATGGTAGGAGCAGTAGAGTGTCGTCTTCATCTTTATGTTCATTGGCCAGTATTAGGGAGGAGTGGAGTTACTGAGCAGTCCAAACAGATATACCACTTTCTTAATGTTCTGTTCAAGTACTTGTCTAGAATCTGTTCCTAATTTCTATTCTACTGTTCTGTAGAATCTACTATTCTACCAAATGCTTTGATTCGATGAGAAGGGGAAGTTACTTGTAGCTCAATACACCATCAGGAACAATGTGGCAAAAGACTCCCTATCAGAAAATGAGTCCTCACGCATGTCTCTGCCTCTGCTTATCCACCAGAGCGCTCGTTTGACTTGGAATCACAGTAGCGAGGGACAGTAGGTAGGAAATTGACAGAGGATTTGGCTTGATTTTGCACTGCACTGGAGGTTGAACTTCTGTTTTGTATAACACATTTGGAAAAACAATAGTGATTTTTTTTTTAAGTCTTCCTACTCAGTCACATTCAATAGAGAGAAAAACAAAAGATACATCTGTTAGTTCAGGGAAGCTTTATTAAAATATGACATATTGGAAGCTATGGACTAGTATATACCTTGAGTCAAATTATGATCCTTCCTTATTTTATAACCTTCTACCAACTCTTCCTACTCACCCCCTCCAAAAAATAATAAAGGTTGGTAGTTTGATAAAAACCAAATTCCCATCCTGTTGGCCAGGCCCTGAGTTCTGCAACTTTATATTCTACATAAAACTCCCTTTAAAGGTAATTTATCTGTATGTTTATTGCAGTCTTGATTATAATAATAATAAATTGGGAACAACCTAAATGTTCAGTAGTAGGAGAATGGTTAAATAAGTCATAGTTCATCAATACAGTGGAATGTTACATAGTAATTTAAAGTGGTGATCTCAAAGAAAATTTAGGGCAGAATTACATATGCACTAAATTTTTTGAAAGTTGATATTTGTGCCAAGAAAACTAGGTGAGAGAAATACCTCAAAATGGTAATAGTGGTAATCTCTGCAGGGAAGTCTAGGAGTGATTTTTTTTCTTGCCTTTATAGTTTTTTGTATTTTTATGATTTCTTAAACATGTATTGCTTTTATAATCAGAAAACAAAATCAATGAACATCATTTCTATAAAGAGGAATTTGTGGGCCTTTTTTGTTGTTGTTAACTCTCCTCCCCCCTTTTTGTTTCTGTCTACAGTGTACACAACCTGTGCTAAATGATCTGATGCCAGATATCGCCATGGGTGTATCCACGCTGTCACTCAAGGACAGGAGGCTTCCAGAACTTGCTGTAGACACAGAATTAAGCCACTCAGTTTCTGAAGCAGGACCAGGACCTCCCCAGCATCTGTCGTGTATTCCACAGAGGCATATGCACACTTCTAGAAAGAAACACACACTAGAGCAAAAAACAGATGCTAGAGAAAATCAGCAGGAATATCCGGATTTCTATGACTTCTCAAATGCCGCTTGCAGACCTTCTACTCCTGCCCCTAGTAGACGTACCCCTTCTCCTTCGCAAGGTGGATATTTTGGTCCCGATTTGTATAGCCACAGTAAGGCATCACCAAGTGGCTTAAAGTCAGCCTACCCACCTAGCCAGACCTCTCCTAAAAAACAGGAAGAAGCTAGGAGAGAATATCCACTTTCCCCCGAAGGGCATCTCCACAGACAAAAGAATGAGCCAATACACCTGGATGTCATCGAGCAACCTCCCCAGCGGTCAGACTTTCCTTTGGCAGCCCCAGAAAGTGCTGGAAATGGTCCAGCCCATGTCAGGGGACGAACCACAGTAGAAACTGACTTGACTTTTGGGCTGACTCCTAACAGACCTTCACATTCTGCATGTAGCTCTGAAGCTCCAGAAGAGAGATCCAGTAGAAGACTGGCAGACAGTGAGTCCCTGGGCCATGGAGCTCAGAGAAATACAGATTTGGAAAGAGAAGATTCAATAAGCAGAGGAAGGAGGTCACCAAGCAAGCCAGACTTCCTCTACAAAAAGTCTGCCCTCTGAGAGCAGCCGCCAAGTCGTCTGTGCCTGAGATGTGAAACATCCCATTTTATGATGTAACCCAACAACTTACCAATTTATCAATGCCAGCTGATAACTCAGTTTCACATTATTTTGTTCTAGTTTCTGTGTATATATGTTTAGTAGACATGGCATGCTAAGAGGGTTATTTTGAATGCTGCATCTGTCTATTTTGTTTGAACAATTGTGTGGGGAAGCATTTTTAAGAGCAAGTAAGCTGGCACTTTTTTTTCCTCTTTACGACTAATGAATTTTTTTGCACTTGTACATTTATTTTATCTGTATTGATTTTATATTGGTATGTTAAACTTTATTGCCACATTTAAAGGACTGTATTTTCATACTTTTTTGCATTTTACCTTTCATCTACGATTTCCACGTGCATTGGATTGCACACTAAGATGTATTTTCTTATGAAATAGTTCTGTGTTTATTTTTTAATTATAGAAATTCCAAAGAACAGCACATCAAAATGCTCCTCTCTTTTTAGTAATTATTTCAGTTTCGGAAATCTTCCTGCTCCATCTCCATAAATCTAATACCTTTCTTTTTTTAATAAGTCTTGGGAGCTGGTCTTCGTCCATCCAGCAGGAGTCAGTCAGGGTCCTCAGGTTTTCTGGTGCAGTAAAGAGCAGGAAGGAGAAAAGCCTTTTGTGCCCAGGCTAGAGCTGCTGCTTTACTCAGTGTGGACGCTGTCAGAATCACTGCAAATTCTGGTAGCAGGGATAAGAGTATCACTAGACGAGGTTCTAAAGAGATCAGATTCCTTGGAATTATAAAGCAGTGGAAATAGTGAAGTAATTTAAAGGTCATGCTGATGGGATTTCTGGTTCTGAGTGGTGACTCTCCAGCTGAGATGGGTGAAATGACCACTTGCTGCCTTGAGTTGCTCTGTATGGAAAAACAAAAAAACAAAAGGGCTTCAGTCTTATGGATGTTATTTGGTGTTTGTAAGCATACGTCTTGTTTTAAATGTTTTTCAAAGTTATGTCTGAATTTTGGAGTCCTATGAAAAGTAGTTGTATAATGCATAATGCTTTGTCACCAAAAACAAAACAAAAAATTTGTTTTGGTTAAACACTACATGTCCTACTTGAACTCCACTGGGGACGCTGGTTTGGCATTTCCTGAACCACTGAGCACATGGGATCTTTTAAGATCCTCTCCTCTGGAAGGGCAATGTGTGAGCTAAGGACTGTTTTTTTCTTACTCTGGTGTAAATATATTAGTATTTGAGTTTTTTAATCACTTCAACATTATTTGAGCATTCACTTTGTATTTTTACAAACACATACACACACAGCAGTAACACTTAGAAGAAAAGAGACTTTCTGGATATTCCCTCTTATGAAGGATATTTGGGAACCTCTTTTCTGTGTATGTATATATATATATATATATATAAAACTATGAATCACTTACACTCACTCTAAAACTATGCAGGGCTAGGGAGCCTTTACAAGCTACCATATAAATGAATTACGTGCACTTTGAAGTAAATAGATTTCTATTGGGTGTCAACAACTCTGATTTCGCCTGAAATTGTAGTTTCTCTTACGGTCTTTTCCTACTTTACCCTGTGGATATACACTCAGGAATAATCTAACATTTTAAGAAATCCTAACAGTAGATAGTCTCAAAGATGGGAAACATGTCAGTCTATCTGCTCACTGGCAGACTGTTGCCCCCGTTCTGCTGCCTGACTAGTTAGCTGCTGCTGGCACACTTGTCGATGCTGGTGGTGTTGTGTACTGAGCTCCGCTTTCCCAGAGTTAACACTAATCTGCTGTAAGATCAGCCACACATCACCTTCAAGGCTACATTTTTAAAGACAGAAAAACATGGAACTCTATTCTCATTTTTAAGAGGTTTAACTCTCCTAATAGGTGATGGTGTTTGTTGAAGCCCAATCTCTGTCTTCAGAAACAAAAGTTGTTAATTCCATTATATTCCTTAATATGTGTTTATATAGATGTGTTGACATGAATTGTCGTGGTATAGTTTTAAACTTCCGTTCTGAGTCAGACTGTACTGTTCTGGTACTGCAAATAAGGATGAGTAGACCTAATTTGAGTGGGGAAAAAAATTTCTCATCTCTTACCTTTTTTTTTTTTTTTTTTAAATGTTAGACCAGGGCTGTCAATTCCACGTATTCATTTTTCTGAAAATTCATTAAATATCCTTTTATATCCCCAGAATATAATTATAAAAAGTGGCCACTGTTAATAATATTATTTAATTTATAAAGTCTCTTTCCTTTTTTTTTTTTTTTTTTAAATGTTAGACCAGGGCTGTCAATTCCACGTATTCATTTTTCTGAAAATTCATTAAATATCCTTTTATATCCCCAGAATATAATTATAAAAAGTGGCCACTGTTAATAATATTATTTAATTTATAAAGTTTGCTTTTAATAATTTAGTTACTTACCTGGCTAAACTGTGTGTGTAGAGGGAAAACTTTCTTTAATCTGTGGGATTGTGAACTGATGTGACTTGCAGAAGGTAAACAGATGTGGTTTTTGTGTGCATTAGGGAAAGAGTTAGTGGACTTTTAATTATCTCTTAATGTATGGTTAATAGGGTAGGCTGAATAGCTATATGCCTTTGGCTTTTTGAACCCATTGATTAAATCTTTTTTAATGCTGTATTAAGATAAATGTGAAGTCTGAGTAAGGTTGCTCTCAGAAAAAATACATGTGTAATATAAAATTTAAGCCACAGGAACTGGCATTTTACCTGGTATAGAAATTTAATGAGAACCAAATCACAAAAGTACCAGATCTCCTTTCCAGGCCATCGACAATCGGGCCGTTCGGACAATCACCACTTCCAGTGCCCACTGTGTGTTGAGGTTAGAGAATTACTGTGTAGGTACTAGAGCGAAAAGAGAAGATTTAAGTCTCTTAAAGACGCTGTTTGCCTTTTTCCTTTTTTTTTTTGCTGCAGGCTGGTACAGGGATCTGAACCCCCGACCCTAGGGTTATAACACCACACTCTAACCAACTGAGCTAACTGGCCAACCCTTTTTTAGTTCTGTGATTTTGGTGAATAATTTTAATTTAAGTTCAAAGTCACCTGTGGCTCCTAAGGAAAGGAATAGCAGTGTGAAAGGCAAAAATTATTCAAAACATAGTTGTTTAAATTTTCCGTGTACCATGCCCATTCTCACATGCCCTTTTTAGCTTTTTTCTAGGCATGTGTCCCCAGACCTAAGCTAGCGTGACATCTCAGTAACCCACTAAGGCTTTAAAGATTTTTAGTGAGTTCCTTGTATTTAAGTGTTTTTGTAGAACTCCCAATGAAATTTTACCTAATTCTTGTGTTTGCTTCCTCAAAAACTTTTTTTACACTAGTCCTCCTTTATTGGGCTTTCTTTTGATTTGTTACTCAAGGACTAGCAGTGGGCACGATACTTCTACATTTGAGGTCAGGTGATGTGGAATGCAGAGGAGAAGCCGTGATCGCAGTGGTGGCGGTGGCAGCAGCGGGCTCAGCGCCGACCTCTAAGCGTCTTCTGTAGCCTTGAAGGATTAACATTGCTCAGTAATTACCCGGCAAAATATATATTTTCATAGTGTCCAATTTGCCTTTTAGGGAAAATGTGTTTCATGAAATACTTGTAAGATACTCATTTTGCAATTCTAAAGCATTTATGTTTTTATCTTAGGACTGAATTCAAAGGGAAACGCTTCTTTGCCTTTTTTTTAATTGTTCAGTTGACTTTCAGCTTTCTGTTGTACTATTAAAGCAGCAGTGATGGGTGCTAGTCCCGGTTCTGCAATGGTTTACTTTGTCTACTAAGTGATTTACTTTCAAACCTCATTACAGATAATCTTGCTAAAAGGTATTTTACTGTTTTCCATTAACACTGTTGTATGAACAATGTTTTATGAAATGTCTTTTTGTCCTGTAGATTGCCACAGCTGTTAATGTAGTTATCATATGGGCAAGTCTTTTGATTTTTTTTCTCTAGAAAACCTTCAGACTGTCAGTCTTCTATATCTGAATATTATAATACTGTGGCTGTTTCCATAGAAAGATTACTTGCAAGTGTGTGTCTTGAAAATAACCTCTTGTGTTTGTGTGTTTATGTGGGTTCTAAGAGATCAGATAAGCTCTGCAAGCTTCATGGTTTGTACCTGCACGTGACTGGGTTACATGGGCAGGTGGTACAGAATCCTGCTCTTAGATGGGGTGGCTGGAAGATAAAGGTTCCTGAACTCCACTTGCTATGTATGTGCCACATCTGTACTTCAGAGAGGTGGAATCTTCTACAACACTGCATTTCTTGTGGTTGTGCTGTTACTGGTATAAAGTCAAGTGCCTTCAATGCTAAAGGCTCAGAAATTTTTCTTAAACTGATTTCATGTCCTATGCAAGTGTTTTCTACAACCTGCATAACCAGTACTTTGTAAAACTTGTTTACGCTTCAATTGTACATAGTGTTTTTTAAAGAAATATATAGTATTTTTATTTAGGTACCTCCAAACTTGAATTCGTCTGTGTGAAGCATTGTAAAACGATACATTTCTCTTTTGAGTACCATTTCAGTTGTACAGAGGTTTTCACTGGTTCTATTTTTCTACTGTTACTGATAAGCATGTAACACTGACTTTATCCTACATATAGTTGGCATTTCAAATAAATGGCTTGTATAGAACCTGCTGAGTTGGGTACAGTCTGTTTTAGCATTGCAGCATACAGTCTTCAATTATAGAAGTGATTGTACCCCTTGAGGGTAGAACTGGGAGGTTTTCTAGATTTCTTCTGTTTCTATTATTTCAGTTATTCAGAGGCATTTTATGATTACTATTGTTGTTATGGCTTTCTTGGAAAGCACATTTTATTCTGAATCAAGTTTATCATTTTCTATCATTCATTGGGACATTTCTGAGAGATTTCATTTCACAAATTTGAGCAAAAAGTAAGATGCACAGGGGTCTCCAAAGGAAGTTCAGCATTCTGCCCATGTGAACTAGGCACCTGGAATGTGCAAGGCGTGGTGGCCAGTCATGGAGAGACCCAGATGTCCCTGTTGTTCAGGATCCTCCAAGTGTCAGAGACCTGGCTTAGATTCTGAGCTTTTTTCCTCTTTCAAACTCAGGCTCATTCATATTTTTCAATTTAAAAGGGAAATGAAATCATGATCTACAGTCTAGGATTCTGAAAAAACATGCAGATGGAAAGTTTTATCATTTCCATTTTTATTTTTTATTTTTGTAAAAGATGACCAGTAAGGGGATCTTAACCCTTGACTTGGTGTTGTCAGCACCACGCTCTCCCAAGTGAGCTAACCGGCCATCCCTATATGGGATTCAAACCCACGGCCTTGGTGTTATCAGCACCGCACTCTCCCAAGTCCGCCACGGGCTGGCCCTTAATTTCCATTTTTAAAATTTGCTATAAAATAGCTCTTATTTTAAATTTTTGTTTTAATCATTTCACTAAGTTCTGTCCTAGCATTTCACCCTTCATGCCTCTCTAGGCAATTCTCTCAATGTTTTGTAACCATTTTAGGTTTAACTGTGCAGCATCAAGATAAAATAAAATCTTAAGGTTTTTATGGGTGAGCTTTAAAAATCTAAAAAAAGAAAATTGAATAAATCAACTTTCATTTCTGTACTTGCAAATTACCCCTGGAAAAAACTAATTCAGGCTGGCTTTTTCAGCCACTTTTAGGCTTTACCGCTCATAAACACATTAGGAAATACTTCTTGAGTCCACTCTTCCCAGAATCTGGGAACATGAAGCAGCAGACAAAACAGATAGGATGCCTATTCTCAGAAACCAAACTCTAGCTGGAAATGACTTTTGTCCTAAAAACAATCAAAACCATACAGGGCACTTACCGTGGCTGAGGGGAAGACTAGCTTGAAATGACCCAAGAATGCATGAACGGAAGGAAAATGTTGGATTCAGTGCTAAGCATTTCAGATATTTTCTCTTTAGCCCTTCAATGAATTATTCTTTTAATCCTCTGTGAATTAAGTACTCTTATTTGTGCTATTCTGCAAGAGAAAATCCGAAGCACAGATATACTGACTACCTTGTCCCAGGTCACACAGCTAGTTAGTTGGCAGAGCTTGGACTCAAACCCAGGCAGCCTGGCTCCAGAACACGAGTTCTCAGCCACTGTGTCGTACCACACACCAGTAAGAACAGCGGCTCAGGCAGGAGAACATAATGTGCGAGGCTGGAAGTAGGTAAGAGCATGGCATTCGTTTTTCAGCAAACATTCGTCCACCCAGTCTGTTGTTAGGGACACCGCTAGAGCCTGAGGCAGCAGTAATGAGCAGGACAGTCACAGTCCTGCCCTCAACATTTTAGGGTTTCCAGAAAGAAAAGAGTAATTACAGAGGTAAGGCTGGGGGTCTGCTGGTCCCAGAGGGTGGGATGACTTCATGTAGGAGTGACCTTTAAGGCGCAAGTGAAGGAAGAGGCAGGACAAGAGGACAAAGGGAGAGAAGGTCTCCAGGGAGAAGCCGGGCCTGAGGCAGGAGAGGCTGAGTGCGGTTCAGCGGGTGACGGGCTTGCGGCCGAACTTGCCAACCCTTGTAGGATTTACTCAGGAGCTACTACATGGTCTTTAGCAGGGGCACAATCAGGTTTGCATGTTCCAAATCACTCTGGCCAACGTGGGAAGTGGATTGAAGAGAAGCAGGAGTGAGTCCTGAAACCAACCAGGAGGACGGCTGCGAGTAGGCAGCAAGGACAGATTCAGGGTGCGATTCGGGTGTGCTCTCCACATGAGGAAAGGAGTCAGATCTAGGGGGAAGGTCAGGAGTTTAATGTAGGTCAGGTGAACCCGGAAATGATCGCTAGACAACTGTCAAATGACAATTCATCGTAAGCCAGGAGCTCAGAGAAAGGGCCCAAGCTAGAGGGGCTGGGTGGAAGTTGTGCCCAGATGTGGGGGGCACTCAAAGCCTTGGGAGTAGATGGAGTGAATAGGGGGAATGTTTAAAGGAAGATGATGAACTTGGAGGAACTCTAGCCTTTCCAGGTCAGCTAGAGAGAGTTGCTGGCCAAGGGCAGCTACCATGCAGAAAGAAAACCAGCCGAGGGCAGTACCCTGAAGGCCAGGCCGGGGCTGTTTTAAAAAGGAGGGGAGAATATGATCCTCAGAATAAAGTGAAAGAAGTAAAATACAAAACAGTGTGTACAGAGGCTCCCATTTGTGAAGGAGACAAGAAAAAGGAGATATATAATAAACTTGTTCATATAAGGTGTCTACAGGACATCTGTAAGCAGATGCCTCTGGAGAGGAGCGTTGGCAATCTGCGGTGGGGGCAACTTTTAATTGTATTATTTTTGTACTGGTTGAATTTTTAAATGACATGTACATATTACTTTTTCAAGTTAATTAAAGGTAAGACATTAAAGGTCAATTCTGCCCTTCCTCAAAAATTTACTCTGCAGCTGCTGCTCAGAGGTTTTGGAAAATCAGGCCCCTAGATGCTTTGGGGTGAGCGGTTCAGGGGCGAGCTTGGGAGGGAACCCAGGTGGGGCTGGTGGGACTCTGGATGGGAGATGACGTGGGGATGACCTTCCCGAGTAGCTTAGTGGTGGAGAGGCTGGAAACCAGAGGAGGGGTGAGGTGCGAGGAGGCGACTGGCACAGCGACAGAAGCTGGCAGTGTCATCGTGACTGGCCAGCCCATGCTGTCATCTCACAGACCTCATGAGAGACTGTCACACACTTAGGCCTCTCCTGCTGGAAGATGGTTGGCCCTGTCAGCGTGAGAAGGTCGGCTCCGCATCATTTGTTCTTAAGGACTCTCTTTGTCCCCACCCGCAGCTGCTTTCTCAGGTGTTCAGAAACCCTTCACAGTAACTGCTAGTTTGTTTTGTGCCCTCTAGGGAACACCTGTCATGTCGCCAGTCCATAGTTTTCAGAATGTACCATCCCCCACCTAAAGGTACAAAAGCAAATGAATTGAGACACTTCGTCATTTCTGGTGTTGGGGCCTCTGTCCCTTTCTTGGTCAACTGTCCTTGCTTCAAATCTAGCTTTATACATGACAGTGATGATGTCCTTAGGATTTCTCATGGGCCTCACTTCAGTCTTGACTTTAGCTCCATGACTCACTTGACATGTCCCTCCATCGACATACCTCTTGCCCACCAACCCCTTTTTATTCAATCTCCAAAAGCCAGAGCTTGCCAAGCTCTGTGCCACCACATGCACTTCCTCACGTGCCAGCCCGCCTTTCCATCAGCATCAGGACCACCATATCTTCCTTTGACGTCTCTCCAGTGATTTGAGTCTCAGCCTGCAGAGCCTCAGGTTGGGGCTGTCATGACTTGTCTCTAAACTTTGGAGAATCTATGTTCATAAAGTCCGGTGTCTCGGTGTGCTTGTGACCACTGCTGCGTTGTGACAGGGCTTCATAGAGCGTGAGGAAGCCAGTGGAGGAAGGGCCTGCCTAGCTGCAGCCTGCTCTGCCCTCACCAGCAGTGGGACCTGGGCAAAGCACCAACCCTCAGTCTGCTCATCCTCAAACTGCAGGTAACATTAATTCACTTGCTGAGCTCTGATTACGGACTTTAGGGATGTGTCTCACAGTCCTCAAGTGACTTTGAGCAATAGTCTTATTCCCATTCTCAGGTGAAGAAACTCCTCCTCGATACCTGCCCTGCAGAGCTGCCGTGAGGTTCTGTGGGCATCCGTTGACATGTGCACTCTCCTCCTGAAATCTCTCACCCTTAAACATATCTAGCTACATAGATGTCCTCCATTTCTGGAATCTTCCAATGGACGCAACATAAATGCCTCCCCAGCCCCTGAGACTGAACTAAGAGCAATTGTTCTCCCATTTCTCCGCGTTCTGGCAGATCCAGCTAAACCCCTGAGGGTTCCCTGGTTAGTCCAGGTGTAAGTGACCCTGAGAGACCTGAGGGCCCCCCAACTTCCACCATCCCCCTGCGGGCTGTGGGGGCTGTGCTTTTTGTTCATTTTTATTTTTTTCTTTTTCTTATTTTTTGGGAGGGACTGTGCTTTCTGCAATTTTGCCGTCAACTGACCCCCACGTCTGCATTCCTGCTCTCCTCTGGATTCCCACATTAGTCCTTTGATCCCACCCACTGTTCCGCACCCTGCCTGAGGCGTCTGCCCTGCCCTAGCTGTGGCCCAGCTCTCCATGCCCCCTCCGCACTGTCCCAGGAAGTGTTTCCTTACACTTTCCTCTGGGTCAGGAATCTGCCTCCAGGACCTCTCGGCCCCCCTCATCCGATGTCCCATTATTGCATTGGTGACTGTCAACTCGGTCACTCCTTTCATATCCTAAAGGCCTTGGCTCCAGCCTTATCATTGTCCTCTCACCTGAGCCCTGCTGTGATCCTGGTAGCGGCCTGAACCACCTCCAGCTACCTGCCCCATGACAAAGCCTTCCCATTGTCCCCAGAATGGCTTGACGATCTCCTCCTGTCCAGCACACCTCCTCAGGTCCCCCAGACGCCTCTGCTTCACCTTCCTCTGGCACTCTGGCCTCTGACCCCCTTCCTCCCCCTGCAGGATAGCCACCCCGGCCTCCAGAAGTGTCAGCCACCTCACGTTGCTTACCTCTTGACTCATCCTCCTGGCCAAGCTCGACCTGTAAACAACGAACACATCTCCTCCTGCACCGGGACCCAGCTCCGGGAGACTGAAGACAACCACAGCCTTCCCTGGCCTCAGCGTGCCCAGGCCTTCGGGGTCAGCTTTGACCTGTCCTCCTGGGGGCCACTTTCTGCCCTCCCCTCCTGTCACCTGTGCCACCCTCCAGCTCACTCCTCACCGTCCGGCCTCACATGGGCAGGAGACACCTTCTGATGGGAACTGCCTCCACTTTTGGGCCTCAGACCAACACCCTCATCTGCAGTCCCTTCCCATCCTGTCTGGTGACCATAGAGGCAGGTTCCCCCTCCTCTGTCCCATTCCTTCCCACCATCTAACAGTGATCCGCTCTCAGCTATGGCTCCACCTGAAGAATCTGAGTTGGCCCGAATGTCTAACCCAACAACTCCCTGCACTAACTCCTCCTCCAGCTCCAGCTTCTCCTCATCACCTCGCGAATCGCTTCCAACGGATGCCTGTCCTTGCAGCCCACACTCCTCACCTCCCGTAGCCCACCCTCTGCTATGGGGCCCCATCACCCACAGAAACTGCTCTTGCCAAGGTCACCCACCGACCTTCATATTGTTAGACTCAGTGGACACTGTCACGGGGCACCTGGGCCACCCTGTTTTCCTCCATCCAGGAGCACAACTGCCTCTCCACGCCTCGCTCCCCTCTGACTCGCAGCTTGGTGGGTTAAGGAACGGGACATGCAAGGCTCTGCCCTACCTTTACCCCTCCTCTCCCTCTCTCCTTCCTCTTGGGAACCAGCTGCCCAAAGATGACATAAGCTCTTGAGTGTCCTTAGCCAACTGAGGATGCTTAACACCAGGGCGCCTGCCAGCGGGTAAGTCTGCTGAATCCTGGAGTCGAGTATCAGAAGCCCATGTAACCACAGAGGCCACATTTTCAATATCAGCTTTATCAGAAATGAAAGGGTGGTGGTAAGAGAATCCCTCTGTCTTACCTCTTTGTCTCATTTCTAAGTTGGTTTAGGAGTTATCTAAATCTCACCTGACCCTTTCCTCTCACTTGACTTTGCAACTCTTGACACCATGACAGCTTCTGTACCCCAGGGCTCCTGGTTTCCTCCCATCTCTCTGGCTGCTCTTCTCAACCCACAGCTTGGCTTCCTTTCTTGGCTCGTCCTTTCAATGTTGGTGTTCCCTGGCCTCTGTCCGAGGCCCTCTTTTCTCCTCACTTTTCACATACGTCCCTAGAGGAGAGGAACTCATTTGTTCCCATGGCTTCAGATACCAAGGGTGCTGATAACTCCCAAATCCTTATCCCCAGCCTCGCCTCCTGGGCCAGACCCATTTACACCACACACCTCCTCTCAGATGCCCAGCAAGTACCTCCAACCAACTCAGCACCTCCTCTTTCCTCCCTCAACCCATCCTGTGCCATGACAAAACCTTTTGTCCCTCCCCAAGTTCTTTCCCATTCAAAAGCCTCAGCCTGCAACTGGGAGGGTGGAAGTTCCAGTGCCCACAGTGTCTGACCAGGATTCTCAAGTCACCACCACACAGTGGGCTTCCATGGTTACTGTGGACTTTGACAGACTCTTTGTCCCCATGTCTCACACACCGTGAGCTCCAGGAAGTCAGCAGCCCCCAGTTAGTCATGGGGGCCTCAGGCAGCAGTCCCCAGCACCCCACAATCTTCCTTCTTGGGGAGGTTTTCCATCACATTGACAAGCACTTTCACCCTGATTCTTTCACTGATTCTGCATCCTCTACAAAAAAAACTCACCACATGGATTATGCATCAGAGACCTGGGTTCTACCACTGTCTTGCGTAGCTTCCTTGGGCCAGTCTCTGCTCCTCTGGGTCTCAGTTTCCTCACCTGTCAAGTGGTAATATTGTGGGTAACACTTAGTGACCACTTACCCTTTGCCAGGCACCTAATCCTCACCACAACGCAGTAAGGGGCATAAATATTATTATTCCTATATGGCAGGTGAGGAAACTGAGGCACAGGGACTACCATAGTCAGTAAGATCTTAGAGCAGGACTGTCCGGCCTCACAGGTGGAGTTCTCGCTGCTGCACTGTGCTGCTGCCTTGCACAGTTATGGTGAGGGCCACCGAGCATCAAAGGAAGCCTCGCCTTATTCGTTCCTTCCCTCAGTGTTGTCAGTGAGCAGCAGCTTGACCCCATTTCAGGCCTCTTCCCACCTCAGGGCTCAGCTGCCCGCCCCTCCCCGGGGGCCAGCAGGAGATGCCTGGGCTCTGCTGCCACAGCAGTGCAAGTTCCCTGGCAGAGCTGGGCAGGAGGCTGTGGGCTTCCGTTGGCCATCAGGCTGAGACACATGGGGTGGATGACACCTTCCCCTGAACTTCCTTTAACCGAGTCTACACAAGTCATCAGCCCCACCTCACCCTGCTTCCATCTGCCTTACTGCCACCAGTTTCCTTTGTCCTCTGTCCTGTGTGATGCTCCTTGTGAAGCTAAGCTCATATCAGAATCCTGCAGACGACTCCAATTGTAAAGCTACTCGACTTTGCCAGTTGTCGGGCTCCTTTACCTGCCAGTAATCCTGCCAACTGGGCCAATTGTCGAGCTAGGGCTGGGTCTGGAGCTCACAGACCCCTCAAGCCCGTTCACAGACCGGGTCACGAACCCTTCACAGGCCAGGCTGGGTCCCCAGATCCCTTACAAGCAGGTCTATGAGCTAGGTAACCAGCAAACAGGTCTTTGGAAGCCGTAGGTTGCAAAGCATGGCTGTGCAACAACCACGCAGCGCATGCGCACCAACTCCACCCACACACACACAATCTGTTTACTGAACCACCCCAACTGGCCCAAGGCAAGAGGGCCTGATTAAATTTTTTTATTTTCCCAACCTCCTGGTGGATGAAGGCAGGCACTGTACTCTCCTTCTGGGGTCACCTGCCATTCCCAGCCTCTTGTTTGGGGAGGCTGAGCTGGAGTTATGTTTCTTGAACTGTTTAGAAAAACTTCCCCAGAATTGTTTAGATGCTGGAAGAGAGTCCAATTCTGCCATATAAGTCTAAGTTAGATTACCAAAACAAAACTGAGAAATGAGTCAATGTCCGTCTTCTCCCAGGGCAACACATAGCATCCTGTGATTTAAGGCAAAGCTATGAGCATACTCCTTTTCCCGCCCTGAGATTCTGAGCTGTCCCCTGGTGCCCACTTTTTGAGGCCAGGTGGGTAGAGTGACAGGGGCAGGGCCCAGGATCAGTGGTGTTCATCAGCTTCTGAGAGTCTCCCTGACCAGCCACGGAGCCTCCGCCTCTCTGTGCCTCGGCTCCCACACCTGTAAAGTGGGGATGGACGACAATGTACGTGGGGTCATTGTGAGGCTGGGACAATATGATGGCCACAAGCGCTACAGCTCCCGGCAGTGCTGAGGATGCTGGGCACATGCGCAAGCACTGCCCTGCGTGTACGTGTGCAACAAACAGTGAAGCGCCTGGCAAGGCTGGCGCCGGCCCGGGCCCAGTCCCAACACTATCGCAATGGGAGGAATTTATGGGTTGAGTTAGTGGGGAAGACTCAGATACTAAGCAAATAACCTCACAAATCCATCATCACCAACTGGGCTAAGTGCTACTCCAGAGTGCAATAGCAATTAGAGGATCAGCCACATGACAATGTGTCAGGTCTCCATCCATAATTATGAGGCCGCTGAGGGGGAGGGACACTGGGCAGGAAAGAGCAGAAGTGCCTCAGTCAGCAGCACCGGACCTGCAAATGGACAAACAAGGGACCCTGGGAAATGAAATCAATGACTTTTGGCTCCGCAGCCTTTGTGAATAAACTGCATAGGGGTGAATCTCTCCTAAAGCAGCTCCTTTTCCCTCAGTTGCTGCCCAGTTCCATTTATAGCTCCAGGCCTGCTAACTGGGGTGAGATTTCCTGAGGAGCTAAGTCCCTGCCCCCACACATGGGGTGCTGAGACCTTGAGATAGTCAGCCACTGTTGTGTGCCTCGGCTGGCCTCTTACAATAGAAACCATGTGAGTTGCACCTGGGCCAAGAGGGGACTTATAAGAACATGTAGATGATAAGCCACTGTTCATCCCAGACTCTCAGGGTGCCCAGGACCCTCCCACCCAGGGGGCCTACCTTACTTCCTAAACAGCGCTTGGAGTAGAACGAGACCAGAGAAATGGGTTGGCCGTAGACCTTCTCAGTTTGGCTCTTGGAACCGCCAGTCAGCTGGGTCTGGCAGCCTCAAGGCCTAAAACAGAGGCAAGAGAGGGACTGTAGGGCGCTGGCTCATAAGGGAGAACAGTAGTCAGAGCTCTGGGCCCCACGCAGGAGGAAAGATGGCTGAGGAGTATCCATGTAGGGGAGTCAGGTCTGAGCTGAGGGGGTACTAGGGAGCACCGTGAACAGCCCCCACCTCCTGCCAAAGAAAGAACATTGGGAGACCAAAGCAAAGATCTGGATGGAAGGCCGATGGAGGTGCCCAGAAAAGCTTCTAGCATTTCCCACAGAAAAAGACATCAAGGACTGGGAGACGGGAGTGAGTGCTATGTGAGGTGGTGAGGACTCTAAAACCAAAAGAGTTCAAATGCAGAAGTTAGGGAACTGTACAAGTGTTCTCCGCTACGGAAACATCTACCAGTTGCACGAGCTTCAGACGAGGCTTGATCCAGTGGCTCAATGCGCGAATCACCAAAGACCTGGTTTCTTTCTCTCCTCTTTGCCTTCCAGGATGTTGACTCCTTCCTGAGGTTGGCTAGTTTCTCTAGTGCTCACACGCTTTATGTCCACAGCTGAGAAAGGGCATGGCCCATGTCCTTCAATCCCATGACAGGGAAGTAGAGGGGCAGAGCTAGCTGAAAATTGGGGCCATGCCAATGACAGCATGGAGGCATGGAACAGCTTGGCCAAGACAGTGCAGGTCCTCTGCAAGGATCATCTGCAGAGGGAGGGACTCCTGTCTGAAGAGGACGTAAGGCTGGGTGACTTCTCAGGTCTTTTCCAACCTAGGGATCCTGTGACTGGAAGTACAGAGCAAACACCTATCTGATGCCCTTTGGTTCAGGGACAAAAGTGCCGTGCCAGTGACGGTTGGTGCTGGATACCCCCTCAGACCAAGGCTTGCATCTGGCAACAGCTTCAGGTTGACCCGACTGGCAGGCAACCTCACTGGCTCCCGTGAGTTCTTCTAGGTTGGCTTCCCGCACTTCCCATGTTCCCCAGACAGCACTGATCTGCGATGGGGGGTTGGACTAGGCCACTTGTGGTCCTATAATCACTTGGATTGCGCTTTCAATTCTCTTCTGCCCCACAAGGGTCCTTTAAGGGAGCTGGGAGAACTGCAGTTTTCCTGGCATTGATGATTATAGTCTTGAGTTTTTAGCTATATGAGCAGCTCCAGGACTGCAGTTTAACCCACCTTGGGTAATGACTACAAGTTTGAATAACCTCTAAGGAAGCAGGAGGTGGGGGGAGGCCAAAGATGGGCCTCTACATTGGTTTATTGGTTTGTTTCTATGTTTACTTTTGAAATAATGGCTGCCATGTGGGTGATCTTCCCTCTTCCTCAGGCCGTGGGCCCTAGCCCTCTCATTCTGTGCACAGCAGTGCCTTCACACATTGTGACCACTCATAATCCAGCCCACTGCTTTGCTCTGCTGTTCTACACCCCAACTGGAATTATGGCACCTGCCTCCCAGAACGCGTTGTGAAGCCAGGGGCGTGAAGGAGCTCTGCTCAGGCGACCTTAGGTCAGTCCACATTTTATAGAACAGCAGGACAGTAATGAACTATCTAACTAGTTCTTCTGCTTTGAGAGCAGGACCTCAGGGCAGGAAAAGCTATGAGAATATACTCACATTGTACTCATTTTCTTATAACCCACAGAGGGAGGCTGTGTAGATTTAAATATGACTAAAAACAATCTGAGAAGCAACTATTTTGAATTGGTTTTATTTAAATTTTACAGAAACCCGATTGGAGTTAAGTATGTAATTATAAGTCCAGTAATACTTTCTACAAAAATGCACATACAATACCAGAATTCCTTAAAAGCAACTAATATATTTTTGTTTTGCATAAAACATGCATTAATATCAACTGCCACATGTTGGCCAAAACCAGTCTCTACAAGAAGAGATGGTCCAGTACAATCAATAAGAAAACTAGCCGTGAACAACGGGTAAAAAAAGAGGTTTTCCGGTTAACGTAAAAGAAGGAACAGTACCTTTCATAAAACAAGCCCTTCAGCACTGGGTGACTTGTACTACTGTGCTGCTCAGTATCGCACTGCCTCCAAGACTTGGTCCTGACCTGTCACAGGAAGTAAGGAACTTTCTGGTAGTTAAATCAGACATTTGAGAAGATATAAACTTTCAGGACACAATGGTACACTATGGTGCAAAGTTGCAGAAGGGGTTTAAAACATCCTCAGACTTAGAAGAGTTCCCAAGCTGCTGATTGCAAACAATCCTAAAGACACCCTGAGCTTTTTAACTGAGCCCTCTCCACAAGGCCAGCTCAGGGCACACAAGCATCTCCCGCAGCCATAAGACCTTCCAGCTGCACACATTACTCTTCATGAGCATGTGTAATTAGGAAACTGAATGCCTAAAAAAGTGAGTTGTACCACTTTTTTGAGGCCTTGACTTTTTGTAGACCTGGTTCATCTTGTCCAGATTGGTGAGCACTTGTATACATAACTGCTGGACATAAAAGAAATATTAATATACATGGGAGGCCCCAAAGCCTAAAATATTTTTAGTAACATACCTCAAAGTGTGTCATCTATTGTCAGGAAAGACATTGTTCCTCCAGAAGGAGATAGCAACTGAGGGCTGTATATTTATCAAAAGGTGTTTTCCACATAGACTAAGCGGATTTAAAGAGATTAAAGAAAGGACTTCTCCTCATGAAACTCATGAAATGGGGTTTTATACATTTCATGAGAATCTTGAAAAGAAGATATCATAGTCATCAGGGAACCAGTTGAGAACATTAACATTTATATACATAAAACTCATTATTTGTGCAGCGTAGGGCCTTGTTTGAAATCTCTTCCACAGTCTGTCTCTTCCAAAACAGGGCAGTCACTGCCCTGTGCTTACTACAAGTAAGTTAAGTCAGTATCTTTTTCCTTCAGCACAGATTCAAGGGAAAAAAATAATAATTTATTGGGGTTCTAGTAACATTTTCATAACAGAACAATATCAAAATAGGTCCATTTTAAATATATGCTTATGAATATCCCTGATAATATAAAGAAATCCAGAGGACTCTGTAAACCACCAAGATTTCACAGGGGTGACACCCGGTCTATTTTCTAGGCAGCAGAAAAGGGACTAGTATACTGGCATATTTTCTTCAGGAAGCCCTGTGAGCGCTACAGTACTGAAATTCTAATATTCTAGTGCCAGTAGAACTGTGAATGAAAATTTCACTTTAAATTTATTAGTAAAATTCCTAACAAAGGTTTGCTTCCTCAACCCTGTCATAAGTCAATCTCCCTGCTTGTGATAGACATCCAGGCTAGAAAACCATTAATCCTGGTTACTTTGGAGGTTGGGCCCAGAGGAAACAAGATTCAAGATTCCTTCTAAGCCATGACCAAACTTCAGAATGCAGGGATGTGGGAGAAGCAGACCAGGCTTGAGGAAGCTTTGACCAAGGCACCATGATCATAGGGGTAAGGGGACACACAGAGGTTCTAGTTGACAGGAAGATAACCTTCTGCAATGCCTACAGAAGAGGTCCTAGAAGGCAACAGCTCTGTGGCAAAGTACATACGTTCGGGAGTTAAAGAACAAATTATTAAAAAAGAAACCAGTTTGCTTTCTCAAAACCAAATCAAACTTCCTAAGACTTATAAGCAAATAACCCTGGGTATACTGGGGTAGGGGGAGCTGAAGTCTGTGGAATGAGTTGCATTTAGCTGAGTCATAAAGAATGCTGGTTGTAAAATCAGCATAAATATTGTGGCTACTGTAGTTAAGGAGAACAAAGGGAGCTCAAGGCCAGAGGAAGAGGCCTCTCCAAAGACAGGAAGATGGAAAGGGGACCAAATGTAAATATGCCTCTTTTATTCCTAGAACAGGAAGCAGTATTTTCATTGGCCTGAATGAGACAGCTTCATACTCCACTCTAGCTGCAGTAATACTGCATCCCATCTACTCTTCTTCTCTTTTTAGACTGAAATTCTTCAAAGAACTGCTGAATGTCCTCTCTTTTAACAACCTGTTGATGAAAAGCAAAGATTAGGAAAGGAAACTACATTACAGAATAGCAATAAAAGGTTGTAACATTCACAAGAAGTCAAACAATACTGCTAAGATTTATTTTAATGTGTAATTAATTATACCATCTCCATTTTATAGAAGAGATCATCAAGGCTCACAGGGGGTGCTCTGTTGAGAGCCCCACAGCTAGGCTGCCTAGCAGAATGGTCCAAAGCTTAGGTTCCACACCTACCTCAGTTTTCCTATACAAAATGAGATAAAAGCAGCAGCTATCCAAAGGGTCACTGGAAGAGCAGATGAGCTCTAATGCCTGTGAAGCTCTATGCCTGGCATAGAGTAACTTCTCAATAAATACTAGCTGAAAATTCTGAAGGTCTCCTAAGACCACTGCTCTCTCTCTCATTACCACAGCTGTCTTTTTGAAATGTCCTTCAGCTCTGCAAAAGCACTCACAGAAAACAGTTTTGCTTTGAGATTTGTGCTTTCTTCTTTACCAATAGCATAGAATGTTTAAAAAAAAAAGAGAGACCAGGGCCGGCCCGTGGCTCACTCGGGAGAGTGCGGTGCTGATAACACCAAGGCCATGGGTTCGGATCCCATATAGGGATGGCCGGTTCACTCACTTCTGAGAGTGTGGTGCTGACAACACCAAGTCAAGGGTTAAGATCCCCTTACCGGTCATCTTTAAAAAAAAAAAAGAGAGAGAGAGACCAAAAAACATGCCCTTATTTGAGAGTCCAAAATGAAAGATGTATACTACAGAAACAGAAAAATAATTGGGTAGGAAAAAAAAAAAAAAAAATTATAGAAGTACTACTTTTAGTAAATCCATTTTATGCAATAAAAATAAAAATTTATCCTCTCTTTTACTGGGAAAAGGATTTAGTACATCATATGAGGGGGTTTATGATATTAGCAAAAGAAAGTATTCAAAGTAAGAAAATAAGACAAAGGGAAAAATATGGATAAAAATGTCATCTGGGACAACCCAGGACTCCCTGCTCACTCAAGAGTGAGTTGATGCCAGCTGATTCCATAGAAAGCTATCTAACAGCCACAAGGGACAGGTTTGTTAATTTATTTTTTAATTACAAAGGTAGCACATGCTTTATTGTTAGGAAGGGAGGGAGGAAAGAAGGGAGGAAGAAAGGAACGTGGGATAGGGAGAGCGAAGGAAAGAGGCAGAGAAGAGAGCATGTGAATGCACATGAGCTAAAAGAGAGATAAAAGAGAAAGCAAGGAAGAAGTCAAATGCTTGTGTATAAAGTGAAAATCTCCCTTTCTTGTTCCCCAGCCTTAAGAGTTGCTAACATACTCACATGGCAACGCTAACTTGCAATAACTTTCTTGGGGTAAGATACTTCTTAATCCTCTAAATGAAAGAACTTAACATTCTGTCAGTAGTCTGTTACAGACCAGTAGCTGATATACCAGTTTCACAAACGCCAAGGTTAAAACTGCTGGTCAACCAGTGAAGAATTAGAACCCCTAGCAGATTCAGGACTAGATGGCTAACATATTCTGAAATAACTGCAGCTCAAAGTTCTAATGTATTTGGCTAAATGGCTCGGGAATTCCCACTTATACAATGCTAATAAATACAATCCTTGGGAGTTCCAAAATGAAGGCTCAGTTCCCACCTTGGATTACAAACATTAACACTGAAAGTCAATAAAAGGAAATAATATCTCTGGCAAGATATTGTGGGAAGAGACCTAAAAGCGCACAAATTAGAGTATGCAATTTTTGGTTTCTAGATGTCCTCAAATGGTCACAGCCAACATGCAGAGTAGGGCCTGGCTGGTTAGCTCAGTTGGTTAGAGCATGGGGCTGATATCGCCAAGGTCCAGGGTTCCATCCCCCTACCTGCCAGCTGCCAAAAAAAAAATAAAATAAAAGAACTGCTAGTGAATAAATATTTGGGTTCAATAATAAACCATTTCATGGGTTTGCTCAGAAAATTTGTAGTTTCTAAGTGTTATTATTTTTATAGTCAGATACAAACATTAAATAAAAGGCAGTCCATCATATGAGAACTTATTAACATTATCCCCTGTAGACAAATGCAACCAAAGCAGGTAAGTCTCATGGCAACTTGAGGTTTTTGTTTGCTTTTTGGAAAGATGCAGTTAGTACTGTCGTGGAACAAGCAATAAAAAATCGCATTTTTCCGTCCTTTTAAATCATCACCCATGCCAGCCAGCCACCATAAATAAATAAATAAATAAATAAATCATCACATCAGGCTAAAAAATTCTCTCTCTTGAAGACTCTCTTCAGAAAGAGTAGCTCTCGTACTAACAAAGACCCAGACGTTGATGATACATGTGAAGACTTTTTATAAAATGGTTTCAAATGTGAATGGAAAAAGACAACATATCTCATTTTTTTCTTTTGTGGGATTTTAAGTTATATATGTGTGATGAAATTATTAAAGACCACTGTGGCCACAAACTGCACATGAGCACGTGCTTGGATGTAATTTGAAACACCTCGAATGTCCATGAATAGTTTAGAGTCCCCTGCTAAAATAGCAGGGCAACATCCCCCATGACACCAATGAACATTCTTAGTTCTAACAAGAAAGAAGCCTGAGTCTACATTAACTAGATGTTAACCTTTGCAATAGAAACAAGAATAACTGCAGTTTAAGAACTGTGGGGAAGTAGGAAGACTTCATAGTTATAGAAAACCATTTAGGAGAAGGCTCTTTTAACCTCTAACTTTACAACTCATTTTTCAGAAAGGCAGTATCATGACCCTGTCCAGAAATCCAGTGCTATGAGTCAAATGTGTCCCCTAAAATTTCATGTACTGGAAACTTGATCTCCATTGTAACAGTGTTAAGAAGCTGGGAAATCCAAGGTATTTGAGAGGTGGGGCTTTTGAGAGGTGACTGGATGGGGACTGTGCCCTTGTGAATAGACTAATGCATTCATGAAGTAATGAGTTATCATGAGCGTGGTTCTCATGGCTTTATAAGGGAAGCGACTGAGGAGGTTAGCTCTCTTGCTCAGCCCATTCTTGCCTGTGACATCCCGCATAGCTACAGGACCCTGTAGAGAGCCCCACCCAGAAAAAGGCCCTCGCCAGATGCATCCCCTGAACAATGGACTTCCTAGCTTCCAAAGCTGAAAGAAATTTCATTTCCTTATAATCTACCTAGTTTCAGGTATGCTGTTATAAGCAACAGAAATGGAGTAATACATTCAGGCAGCTTAATGTTTGTCCCACATTTATAAAAAATAAGAAAATGACCTAAAGTAAGCTGGCAGAGACTTCTTTCAAGAAAACAAGTCTCAGGGCACTTCCTGGGTATCTGTCAGATCCATGTCTGACTCAATCCATATGTCTTCCTATAACAACATTGACTGTTTATAAGGACAACTTCAGGCCACAAAGAGAAAAGTTAAATTTTGTTTTTTATCTACATTTGGAAATAGAAATGTATTTTAGAAAAAAATTCTGTCACAAACAAACGCATGGTAAAGAACTAGGAAGTATTTATAAGTTCATCAGGAAGCCTATTTTAAAACATCACATATTTTAGAGTCAGCCTTAAAAGTAAAGACTCTTACTAGCAAGAAACATTGTTTAGCCCCCCAATGATAAAGTTCTACTATTTTAAACTATGGAACTCAAAATAATCCCAGAAATGCATGTGGTTTTAATTTTTCCTGCCCAGTCACTTTTCCCTCCCCATCCCAAGAATCCTTGCTTCAAGGTCAGGATCAGCAGAATCAGTATTGCTGATTCTTTTTTTTTTTCCCAATATTTAATAATATATTTTATTTAACCCCATATATATAAAATTTTATCATCTCTACATACAACCAATATAAAAATTATTAGTGAAATATTTTACATTCTTCTTTTCATAGTAAGTCTTCAAATCTGAGCACAATTCAAATTGGGTGCTAGATTTTCATCAGATATACTTGATTTAAATTTCATAAAATTTATAGTTGGAAAAGCAGATTCACCTACACACACATCCCAACACACATCAAAGCTCCCCACACTCTGTCTACTCCTGTGGCTCTGCGGTCCTGTCCCAACACCGGGCACAGTCTGTAAATTCCTTCAAATAGCCTTCTCCTAAGCTACAACTACTCTCTTCAGATCCTGTGGAACTGCTCCCACCCCTCATCCCTTCTGGCCTAGGAGGGTTGGTACGGACTCCAAACATATCCGTTGGTGTTTTACCACCCCTTACTGATTGCTCTTAGCCTGCCAATTTCCCTATAAATAGTCTCTGCATTAAACTCTCAGGTATCCCATTTAAGTTGTACATTTTTTTGTCATCAAAGGAAATAAACAGTTTATTCACAACTTACAGGGCTATGATTAAAATTCTTTAACTCAACATACCGTGCCTTCATCAGCAAATCTCTTCAGATAGTCTTTAAGTTCTGTCTTCAAGTCATTGTATTCTAAATCAAAACCACAAAAGTACTTAAAGTTTAGATAAGCCATTTTTGCTTTTTATTTTTATTTTATTTTATTTTATTTTTTTTAAAGATGACCGGTAAGGGGATCTTAACCCCTGACTTGGTGTTGTCAGCACCACGCTCAGCCAGTGAGCAAACTGGCCATCCCTATATGGGATCCGAACCCATGGCTTTGGTGTTATCAGCACCGCACTCTCCCAAGTGAGCCACGAGCCGGCCCATTTTTGCTTTTTAAAACAAAAATTTTTTTGCTATTAACATTTTAGTATATTAATAGTTTAAACCAAATTTTTCTTAAGTGGAACTTGCATAGAAACTTGTTCCCAATTTCTCCCAAATTCTTTCTTCTTCCTTCCTTTTGATGTCTAGGACCGTTTTTCTTTAAAAAATAAAACAAAAAAATCCACAAAAAAACCCCCAGAGATATCCTCACTCCCATAAAAATTATCTAAGATTTTTTTAAAGGCTTTCCTGTTTCTTTGGAAATTTAGTACTTGAAATAATGTTGGACTTGTCAAACATTAAGTTTTAAAACTCAGTTTATATTATGGCTGAGGCACCTTAAGGACTACAAAAATCTTTTAGATGCAGCCTCCTTTCTCAAAAAGCTTTTAGTCTAATAAAGGCAAGAGGAAATTAATCAAAAAGCTACAAATAAAAGACAGAAATATCAATGCCATAAAAGGGACTCAAAGGTGGTGGAAACTGGCTGGGATAGAAATACCTGAAATAAGTTGGGCATGCTGGGGGGAAAATGTAAAAGCTTACAATTAAGGGTTTGGGGATATTTTCTTCTCTAGAGGTTTCCTGTTAACCACTGAAGCAACCTCAAGAACTGTCAAAAAGATGATATGTAATGCTCAATGAAAATTACTTCAATAGATGGAAAAATTTTCTATTATACTTTATTCATATATCAGCACTTAAAACAGTGCATGTTGTGGTTTCTCAAGCATGTAATTATTCTAGCATATAACTCTGATTCAATAGCAATAGCAGCTGAATATCCAGCAATATTTTTTGTTTTTTAATCAAGTTTTTAAATTAACACATAATAATTGTACATATTTATGAGGTACAGTATATATATATATATTTTTTTCCTTTTTGTCTTTTTTCGTGACCGGCAACGGATCGCAACCCTCAGTGTCACGCCCGTACCGGACCAGGACCGGCAACGGGATCGCAACCCTCGGTGCTGCGCCCGCACCTCGCTCAGCCAGTGAGCGGCCGGTCTGTATGTGGGATCTGAAACCTCGGCAGGAGCGCCGCCGCGCTCTCAAGCGGCGCACTGTAGCAGTGCGCCACCGGGCCGGCCCCAACAGTATATTTTTAATACATGAATACAAAGCATAATGATCAAATCAGGGTAGTTAGATCTATCACCTCAAATCTTTATCATTTCTTTGTGTTGGTAACATTCAAAATCCTTTCTTCTAGCTATCTGAATAAATACAATGAATTATTGTTTACTATAGTTACCCTACAGTGCTAGAGAACACTAGAACATAGTCCTCCTATCTAGCCATAATTTTCTATCCCTTAACCAACCTCTCCCCACCACTCCCTCTCAGCTACCCTTTCCAGCCTCTAGTAACCTCTATTCTACTCTCGACCTCTATAAGATCAACTTTTTTAGCTTCCACATAAATAAGTGAGAATATGCAGTATTTATCTTTCTGTGCCTGACATATTTCACGTAACATAAGATAATCCAGGCTCATCCATATTGCTGCAAATGACAGGATTTCATTCTTTTTTATGGTTGAATTGTATTCCATTGTGTACATATACCACATTTTCTTTATCCATTCATTTGTTGATGCACCTTGGGTTGATTCCATATCTTGACTATTGTGAATAGTGCTGCAGTAAACATGGGAGAGCAGATAACTCTTTGACATACTGATTTCCTTTCCTTTGAATATACCCAGTAGTGGGATTGCCCAACAATATTAAAATCAAGCAACTGTAGTTGAGGCCTACTATATAATTCAAAATTTTAATTTTCTTTGTATTAAATTTAAAATATAGTTGTTTATTGTCCTCCTATACATATGTTTTTTCCATAGTGGAGGAAACTTTATGAACTTTATGAATTTTCACACGCAAACAGTATTTACCACAAATAAGTTCCACTTGCTGGACTCTATTCATGCTGTTAAGGGTATCCATTAAAGGGTCTCTCCTATCAGTTGCCTGGTCAATCTTGCCTTTGTTTTCATAAGCCAGAGCTGTGTCATATTCATCTGTCAGGAACAGGACATCTAGATCTCCATACATTTTCTTTAAGAAATAAAATGAGTTTCCCCATTAGAACTGTATGTCCTTCTCAGAGAGTCAATTTCATGAGAATCACTAAAAATTCATTTTTTTTATATTAACACCTAGAAAAATCCTGAGCCTCTTAGCACAGAATTGCTTGCAAGATTTATTTTTTTTGCCCAAATCTCTTTCAGAAATCTCCCAGCTTCCTAGTTGATATTTTATGGTCTGTGAAATCTTTATTTAAAAACCACTGACTTACTATAACTTTCAAGCAATTTATGTTTCCAAGCAACTCTATGAAATACAAATAAATAAATAAATAAAAATTGCTATTTTCCACTAAAACTAAGATTAATAAATAAGTACTGTGTAGTTCTTAATTTCTTCCACGAGCATTCAGACTGCAAAAATTTGCTTAATATAAACATTTTGAAAGTCCCCTACACTCCTACATCAATCCTATAAATATACTTTTCAGGTGTTCTTACTTTGGGCATGAGCACACAAAACAAATTAATATCAAACTTAATCAGATACTCACCATACAGTCTTGGCAGGTACACAGCTTGCTACGCCAGTTCAGGGGCCAATACGTAGCAGTGTCTTTCTTTATAAACTGCTCAGCTTTAAGCTCTTGAAGTTTGCA
This sequence comes from Galeopterus variegatus, assembly GCF_000696425.1. Taxonomy (NCBI): domain Eukaryota; kingdom Metazoa; phylum Chordata; class Mammalia; order Dermoptera; family Cynocephalidae; genus Galeopterus; species Galeopterus variegatus. Next base: position 656,772 of record NW_007726279.1, on the reverse strand, counting down.
GCCAGATTCTGTGTTGAGGCTTTGATTCTTAAACACTGTCTGAAATAAAATTAAGTTTTTAAGTGTGTTTTTAAAACTATCACAGTTTTCATAGTTTAGATTATGTAAAGGGATGTTTGGCAAAGGATACAATTAAAATCCAAAGCTATAAAGCTTACAAAATTAATTTTGCTTAAATTTTATTTTTTTATGGCTTAAACTTCATACATTACCTGGAGATCAGATTCAGAACTAGAGCTGGTAGATGGTTCATTATTATTCTCTGCTTTAACTTCCTTGATGGCATCCTTTCCATGTTCTGGAACATCCTTTATGAGGATCCTATCTTGATGATCTCCATTTTCAGGTTTGATAACTTCCTGATCACTTCTCCCATCAACACTTAGCACCAATCCATCATCCTCAGCAGATATTTTGGTTACTATGGGTTCAATGAAAAAACAACAACAACAACAAAAAAACACAAACACATATCCACAGACCTATCAGAAAATAAAATCACTTGTTCTGGTTTAAAAATATTTCAGAATCTGGAAAAGGAGAAAAGTCAACCTTAATCTTTAGAATAATATGGAGAAAGGAAATATCAATACTTCTTTAGGTTATGTCTGCCTAATTCAAAGAATTTAAATAATTGAACATTCATTTAAAAATATCAATCACTACTTAAGCACTTCATATGTAAAGAAAGAAAGAATATACTGTAGATGTTAAAGAGATGGGATAACTCAAGAGGCAGTAGAAAGAGATTTAACTGCAAATACGGGTAGAAAGATAGTTTTAAAAAAACAACTCTTCTTTTTTTTTATTTGGTGGTTGAAAACTAGGTTTTCTTTATGGGAGGAGACCAAAAAGGATAGGTGTAGAGGCAGAAATACTGTGAAGGAGAGAAGAGAAATGGTAAGGAAGCTCATGTTGGATGATGGCATTTCAATTTAATAGCAGATGAAGCCATCTGCTGACAGGAAAGGAAACGAAGGGAGAGGGGGAAGATCAACTAAGAAAACTCAATGAATGAGAAATACATGTAAGTCCAGTGTCTGTGGAAAGACAGAGATATAATCAGAAAGGATATGAAGAGAAAGAGGGAGCACCAAGTTTGAGAAATTTGAGGCAAACCAAAAGTGTGGAATGAGATCTTGGATGTGGCTATGTTTGTACGGTGAAGCAGTCCCTAAAGGTGAGAAAGGCAAGAATTTATGAGTAACTGCCACCTTAAAAATAAACTAACACACATAGCATTACCAATAAGATATTTAATGTCTCAAGACTATTTATTGCTGATTAGTTGTTTTGACTCAATTTTTTAGTGAATATAAGCACTAGATAACAATCTGTATTACCACCTGCTATAGACTGAATGTTTGTGTCATCCCAAACTTCGTATATTGAAACCTAAACTCAAATGCAATAGTATTAAGAGGTGGGGACTTTGATCAGGTCATGAAGGCAGAGCCCTCATGAGTTGAATTAGTGCCCTTATAAAAGAAGTCTGAGGGCCAGCCCGTGGCTCACTCGGTAGAGTGCGGTGCTGATAACACCAAGGCCACGGGTTCGGATCCCATATAGGGATGGCCAGTTTGCTCACTGGCTGAGCGTGGTGCTGACAACACCAAGCCAAGGGTTGAGATCCCCTTACCGGTCATCTTTAAAAAAAAAAAAAAAAAAAGAGGTCTGAGGGAGACTGTTTGCCCCTGTTGGGAAAATAGAATAATTTAAACAGGCCCTCTCGCCTTAGGTCTGGTTGGGGGTGGTACAGCACATTCTTTGTAAATAAGTTGTGTGTGGGTGGCGCTGCCACCTGGCTGGCATCTAGTGCCTCGGGCGTCTGCTGCGCACAGCCATGCTCTCGGACCCATGGCTCCAAGGACCTTTTGGCCAGTTACCTAGCTCATAGACCTGCGTGTGAGGGGTCTGGTGACCCAGCCTGGCATGTGAGGGGTCTGGGGACCCAGCCTGGCATGTGAAGGGTTTGTGACCCAGTCTGGACAACGGGCTTGAGTGGTCTGTGAGCACCAGACCCAGTCATAGCTCGACAATTGGCCCAGTCGGCAGGATTACAGGCAGGTAAAATATCTCGACAGCCCCTTCTGCCATATGAGGACACACAGAAGGATCCATCTACGAAGAATGGCCTTCACCAAGACACTGAATCAGCTGCTGCCTTTATCTTGGACTTTCCAGTCTCTAAATCTGTCAGCAATAAATTTCTATTGTTTGTTAATCACCCAGTCGAAGGTATATTGTCATAGCACCCCAAACGGACACCACTCCCTCCTCAGCCAATAGTATGTCTTAATTGAACAACAATTTTAGTTCTATTTATCTTTTAAAAACCCATTCAAAAACTGCCTCCTCCACTTTCTCTAATTCTGTCTCATCCATACTCTGCACCATGCCATTTAAGTACAAATTTGTTCTTGGTAATCTCCCAACCAATCTATAAGCATCTTATGGAGAAGAAACAAATCTTATCTTATAGAACACCTTATAAAAGTAATATATACTTCAGAGTCCAATTTAAAATAGGTGCTAAAAATTTTAGATGAACACACAAATTTCATAAACACAAATTTGTGACATGCCACCTTCACAAAGACACCCACCTGCCAATTGTGCAGCATAAGCCCACAAGAAAGAACAATGTTTCATACAAGCCTGGCATACCATCTCTTGGAAATCCCCACTTTCAGGGGGAATGGCACCAAGATGCTGTGAATACAGAAAACCAGAAATTTTTATTATGATCCCCAAGTTGTGCAAAATGCCCATTATAAACAAATATTGCAATAGTACACTGATCATATTTTTATAGATTATTTTTAGAAGAGTAATTATAATGTAAATATAACAACTCAAAATAAAAAGATCCTTTATCTTTTTGTGAAGACAATGGCTTTAAAAGGTAAAAGTTTTCCTTACCCTTCCATGGAACCAGTCTTCACAGACTACACACTGGATCATCACATCTGGAATCTAACACAGACAAGCAATTTGTTAATGATCACAACGCATTCTGGGACGTGAAGTAAATCTGGCACACAGTAGAATTAGCTATTACATAATTCTCTACCAATTCTGTGAGACCCCTATTCATGTAACAGCAGTCAAGGGGGCAAAGAAATTTGTTCAATGTGAACTGGTATAATTAATGGTTACACTGAGATAAGTACTTTGTGAGCAATTATCAAAGCTCTTTCACATCAGTTACTTAACATCTGATTCTCATAAAACCTTACAGATAAGTAGAGCATTCCCATTTTATACACAAACCCAGGCCCAGGGAAGTGATGTGAATTGATCAATGTAGCATACGACAACTGGGACCTTTCACCACACCATGCTGCCAAGTAAACTGAAAAGTAAATGTTATAAACAACCTCTTGATAATACAGACAACAACTTCTTTCATCTGAATAAATTAAATAATTAAATGCTGGCTCTAGAAAAATTACACACTAAAGGATATAAACTATTTTGGAAATGATTTTCCTTTTATTCCTAAGCTTTCATATCTATTAATTAACATTTCAATGTTATTCTGTCATTTTCCTATTGTGGTTTCTTATAGGGGGAAAAATGCATATGTATACATGTGTGTATACACACACACACACATACACAGCTGTTTTATTCTTTTTTCTGCCTTTATCGATTTACTCATCATCTTATTTTTTGCCTTTTGATTCAACAGTGTTATAAGTAACCCTTTCCCCTATTCTTAAAATATCCAGTTTCAAGGTTTTATTTTTGTTAACTCAAAAATATCTTCAATTTGTTCCTCTATACAATTTGGTTCAATAATTATAGTTCCAAGACAATGAGAAAGCAAGGAAGAAGGCAGAAGGCTAATTTCTCTAAATATCAAAAGCACTCTTTCAAATCAGTAAACATACAGATGAAACCCAACCCAATCAAAACATGAGCTGAGGCTACTTACAATAGTTAGGCAATGGAACCAACCTAAATGTCCATCAATGGATTACTGGATAAGGAAATTGCAGTATATATACACAATGGGATACTACTCAGCCTTAAAAAGAAATGAAATTCTACCATTTGCAATAATATGGATGAGCCTGGAGAAAACTATCCTAAGTGAAACAATCCAGGTACAGAAAGAGAAATATCGCATGTTCTCACTCATAACTGGGAGCTGAATCCATAGATAAACAAATGAACAATAAAGAGAGACAGAGAGAAAGAAAGAAAAAAACAAAAATCAGTAATACGTTGAACTTTCAGAAAACTAGAGACAGGCTAATGAGGAATCGGTCAATGGACACAAAGAATGCATATTGTAATGATGAATAAGCTAACTATACTGATCTAATCACCACACATTCTACGCAATTACTGAAAATCAACATTGTACCCCACATGTATGTATAATAAAAATAATAATAAATAAATAAAAAGACATAATACCCACTTCAGGAATATTTCCAACACTTATAAATTTACAATCTATTTCTTTTAATTCTCCCAGATTGTTAATCAAATGGATAATTAGTTCATAAAATCGCTGAAACTAAATTACTAAAAGAATTCCCATCTATATTCTTACTAACTTCATGGTTTTCAGTGTATAAAACTGACATTCTGATTATGCCAGGGCTCTACAAACTTAACAGACATACTGTGATACTCTACAATACAGCTTCAAAAAAAAAAAAAAAAAAGTTCCTGTTTATAATAGAACAGAACAGAACTGAGGTTGGTGGCTGGGGGTAGGAAATGGGGAGAGGGAGGAATTAGTAAAGGGCCACAAAAATTGATTACATTATATAATGGTAGATATACTAATTATCTTGATTTAAACATCAATAAGTAAATAAATAAAAAGGTTTAAAAAACAAAAACAGAACGAAAAAACATGAGCTGAGGATATGAAAGGATAATTCAGAGAGAAGGTTATTATAAATATCTAATAAACTCATGAAAAGATGCATAACCTCACTCATGATCAGGGAAAGAAAAAATTTTAAAAGATGACTTTGTTCATTTATCAGAATGGCAAAAATTTAAAGGACTGGTTACATGTAGGACTGACAAGAGTGTTGGGTGAGAAAACACTATTACACACTATCGGTGGTTGAACCCTTTTGGCAGACATGATCACAATTTTAAATACAAATATCCTTCCACCCATCAATTCTTCCTCTATGTATCCATTCTATATAAACACTTGCGGGAGTATACCCAGTTATATTACTGTATAAGGATGTTCACTGCAGTCTTCTTTATAATAGTGAAAAATTAGACAACACCATTCTGCTATTGAACAGTTAGGTTAACTAACATATAGCATGTCAAATTATGGGATACTCTGCAACGGTTAGAACAAGATAAATTTGTCTTGTTAACATGGAAGGATGTCTGTGATATACTGACAAGAAAAGCCAGGTGCAGAAGTGAATATACATAATTTTCATTTTTGTTAAAAGAAAGGAAACTACACATTGAATACACACTCACTCAAACTCTGTATGTGCACAGAAAAAGGCCTAAAAAATATATACACCAAAAAATGTTAACAGCGATTATGCCTGGAAAGTAAAAAGTGCAGGAGGTGAGGAGAAACTTTAAAATTCTGCATTTACTTCAAATTGAAATCATTAAGGGCCGGCCTGTGGCTCACTCAGGTGAGTGTGGTGCTGATAACACCAAGGCCATGGGTTCGGATCCCATATAGGGATGGCCGGTTTGCTCACTTGGGAGAGCATGGTGCTGACAACACCAAGTCAAGGGTTAAGATCCCCTTACTGGTCATCTTTAAAAAAAAAAAAAAAATCTTTAAGAGGACCCAGTTTGTACACCCCACTTCTTTCCTTCCAGGGAGGCAAGAAGTTGAAGGTCATTTCTCAGAAAGTGTTTCAGGGGTGGAGCAGGCAGGCAGGAAAGAGGGAGAGGAAGGAAAGAAGTTCTGGCCTTCGAAAAGTCCTCTCCAGTACTTCATTCTTATGATGCGAGAATGAGAAGAATAGCTGAAATATGTATCAGTTATAGATCCAATCTAGATTCATAAGAAAGTATCAACTAGAATCCTTTGGCAATACCCAAATCCCTCCTGAAGACGTATGGAGACCCGGGCTCCATACATCAAGAGGCTGAAGAGTCAAGGCTAGAGACAACATAGTCCCAGATTTTAACCTCCAATTCTCTTACCTCATCTTCGGGATCAGGATAAGGTCTCTTGCAAATGCAGTACAATCCAAAAAAGTTGTCATTGTACTTATTGCCAGAATTTACCTTTGCTTTGTCCTGAAAGAACATTGATTTCAATATATAATATGGTCTAACATTAACTATAATTTCATGCATCATAAAATTTCTGCATTCAACAAATTTTTACATTAAATATCTTCCCCACAGATATTCAACTCTGTACCCCACATATATGTATAATCAATGTTTCAATAAAAATAAATAATAAAAGTAAAAAATAAATATTCATTATCAACCTATGTGAACTGACATTGGCCTAGAATTTCAAAATAGTTGTTTATGCACTGCTGTGATAGCCAAGACCCCCGGGTTACTAGAAGGCAAAAAGAAGGCAAAGAAATCGTCCAAAACTAACATTCAAAGGAAAATTTTAACAGTTTAGCAATTATGACTGAACAATGTAACATTCCTTATTTTCTCTTTCATTTCTATTATTTCACTAGAAGTTATTAAATAAGCATAGCTTTTATTAGCCAACAAGCAACGAAAAAGTCCTATGTGCAGCTAGCCCACATTCATTAATACCAAGTTTTATTTATTCTTTTCTTTTTCATTTTTTTTCCTTCTCAGATATTTCTTTCTAATAAATTGACTATTAAATTTCCAAAGTTCTGAAATAGCCAACAGATGATAGAATAACATTTCTTTAGGCTCCTGCTTGAAACCAACAGCTTCAGCAAATGACTGGCCCTGATTCAGGGCCAATACTCAGTTTTAAAAATCATATGCTTTGCCTTAAAAGCCTCAGAGCATGAGCACAACCAACACAATTCAACCTGAATGACTTCAAAGAATATTTTCCCCTAAAACCTTTCATATTAATTATAATGTATATTGTAGGCTCTGGACAGGTTATTTAGTTTTTCCAACAAATAAAAAATGGAATACCCATCTGCAAAGAAAGAGCATAAGAACTTCCTTTTTGGGAAATATTTGGGTTTTTATCCACTCTGTCAAATATCAAACTCAGCTCCTTTAAATACATTTATAGTTATAGGGCCGGCCCGTGGCTCACTCGGTAGAGTGCGGTGCTGATAACACCAAGGCCCCGGGTTCGGATCCCACATAGGGATGGCCGGTTCGCTCACTGGCTGAGCGTGGTGCTGACAACACCAAGTCAAGGGTTAAGATCCCCTTACCGGCCATCTTTTAAAAAAGAAAAAAAAAATACATTTATAGTTATAATGCTTACTCACAGGAAATAATTTGCATTCCAAATTTTTAAACTTGCTGTTTCCACAATCACAACGAAAATTTCTGAAAAAAGGAGAAAAGCCAACTTTATTTATCTTTTAAAAATTTAATAAAATACTCTAAACTCAAATCATAGCCTCTTCCCTTTCAGCTCATTTCTAGGATCTAGAAAGTGGCTTTCGTTGCTGTTCATGCACCCAATTCAGAATTTCTCCAAGCATCTAACAATAAAAAATTTTACAATTCTGGAAGTTAATATGCATAAAAACAAATATCTATATCACACACATGCATAGTGGCAGAGAAGGATGAATAGTTTGAGTTTGTACCATAATCATATTTTAAAGAGCCCTATGGAAAAACTATTCTCTCCAATTATATAAATCAATTGTATTAAATTTCACCAGTGCACAACTACTTTGAATTGAAAAACAAGATTCAGAAAAAAGCATAGTTGGGAAAGAATCTAAACATTTAGAAAGCATTCAGGAACAATTTCTGACTGTGTTTACCTTTTTGTGTACAGCTCGAATAGTTTATGACTTCCATGACATTCATAACTGCAAGCTAGACAAATTCCTGCTGGTTCTTCTCCCTCTGGAGTGCAGGTACTACAGGCATACAGTGCTTGTCTCTTTACCGAGCCCTAAAAGACAGCCCCCAAATAGAAAAGATTCAGAAAATAAATTAATGAAATAGCATAGTTACCTAATACACATAGTATGATCTGAGAAATAGTTAAAATCAGATTATCTATGGTCAAGATTTTCCTATAAAAGCTATTAAGACTATTAAACAAGTTTAGGGCTGGCCCTTTAGCTCAGTTGTTTAGAGCTCAGTATTGAAACACCAAGGTCAAGGGTTCAGATCCCCTCCCCTACCAAAAACAAAAAAAAAAAAAAAAAAAAAAAAAAAAGATTATACAAAAGAGAACCAAAACACTGTTGCATGTTTCTCATACTGATACTAGTGCTTGTTTTCATAATTTTTTCTTAAAGTGATAGACGTTTGTCAGTCAGTAAAATGATTGGTTAATCATTTTAACATATGAAAATGTAGGAGAATGTGTATAGGTTTATGTAACTAATACCACACTTTAATTTTGGAAAATGCTTGTTATTCCACCAAAGAGAAAATCAATGTATGAAAAGAATCCCTTCGATTTTTAGGAGATGCATGCTGAAACATTTAGAGGTGTAGCATCATGATGTCTGCAACTTATTTTCAAGTGTTTTTTTTTTTAAAGTAGTATATTATAGAGAGAGATAAATGTGGCAAAATGTTAAGATATACAGGTACTTATAATACTACTCTTTCAACTTAGCTGTAGATTTACAGTGTTTCAAAATAAAAAGTTAAAGGAAAAACAGGCAAAACTTTTAGAAATCTTGGTAATGATTACCCTCCTCTGGGAAAGAAGGAGGTTTCCGGAATGCCAGTAATATTCTATTTCTTGATCTGGGTGGTGTGTACATGCATGTGTTTGCTTGTCTTTTCAAGCCATACACATGATTTGTGCAAATTTCCATATGTTTTACTACAATACAAAGAAAATTTTAAGGAAGTCCATTTTATAAAGCTAACAACATTTCAAAAATACCTTACATATAGAATTAGGGAAAAAGTTGTTTTAGTGGTGACCAAAGGTTTTAAAATACCAGCCAATATCTGGAACTATTTCTGGATACCAGTTTTATTCAACTTTGCAGTGTAAACTAAACTTGGTCAACAATGACAACTGGTATTATGATCTCAGTCCATATCACATAATGACTGTAAGTCTCTCCCCTCATTCCCCAGTGTTCCACTCCACTCCCCTGCCTAGGTAAGCTTCTTCCTCCTACCAATTCTCATCCTTTGTTAATTTTCTTCCTACCATCCTTCTCCATTTTTGTACCTAAAAATATAGAGTGAGTCACCAAACATTATGTCACATCCCCTCAAACCCTGTTCACAACGTCTTCCAAATGTCAAACAGATCCTTTTCTCCTCCCCTCTCTTCTCCCTTGCCAGGGCCACCTGCTGTTCTGGTTCCTGTCTGGGAGATGGGGGAGACGCTGCAGACAGACACGGTACTTGCTTCATTTTGCCAAAAACAAAAAAAGAGTACTAGCTAGCACTTGTCCAACTTAATAGCACAGGAAGTAGCTGTCAAAGAGCACACCCCACACGGGGAGATTTTAAAATTCTTTAACTCTATATTCTATTCGGTTCCTAATAAATAAATTCTTCTAGGATGGGAAAATTGGGGACAAAGATGTCTGAATTGGAGAGGTCATGGGGATGGTTTCGTGAAAAGCACTTGGGGCACCAAGAAGAGACTGGAGAGGAAGGACAGAGCAACTCCTCCAGGACCTAAGTGGTGGGGCCGGACGGAAGAAGACTGAGGGAGGCGGGAGGCCCCTGGGGACACTGGCTGAGGAAGGGGGCCCAGAAGGCTGAGGGTGAAAGGGCAGCTGGGCCTGAGATGGGGAAGCCTAAGACGAAGTGGCCCAGACCGCCACCGGGGAGACGACCGCTACAGGCGAGGTTAGGGAAAGCCCGACCGGGAAAAGGAGGTCCAGCGGGAGCCGGGGGAGGGACGGGGCCTGGCCGCGCGCCCACCTGCGAGTAGGAGCACTTCTCAGAGTCGCTACCGCCCAAGACGGCGCACGCCTCATTCTCCAGCTCCTCGTCCTCCTCAAGTACGTCGACCAAAGACACCACGGGCTCCAGCTCCAACTGCCTCCCGGCGGGTTCCTCAGCTCCGGCCATCCTCAACTGTCACCCGGACCAGGGCTCAGTCCGGGCGGAGGCGGGAAAAGTGGTCCGGAGGTGCGTAGCCAGAGGAGGCGGGGCATGGGTGTCGATAACCAATCCCAAAGAAGAAAAGCGAAGAAGGGGGAGGAACAACTTCCGACAAACGGAAGTAGTTTCTCCTCCTCCCGCGTGGGCCTGCTGGGGGCTAGTTTCCGCTTCCGGGTGACCTTCTCTGTGGCGCTTCCGCGTGGCGCGCTCTTGAAGCTAAACGGTAGTCATGGAGCTGATAGGGGAGTACGTCGGGTGGGACGGGCAGCGGCAGCGGCTGCGGGTGCCCTGTGAGACTCCGCCTGAGGCCGACCGTTTCCAGGGACTGTTGTCGGGCGTGGCCCAGATGAGGGAGCTGGTGATCGAACTCTTCGATCCCCTGGTACAGCGGGAAGCGAAGGACCGGGTGACGGCGGTTCCAGACGCGGCCTTGGACGGTGAGCTCTGAGACTGTGCGGGAGTGACAGGAGGGCGGGGCGGGTCCCCAGGGGAAATCTTTTGGGGGAACCCGTGTATTGTGGCCGACTTAGAGAAAGAAAGCCTGGGGGGAAGAGGAATGGCATCTAAAAATTGTTGGCACTCACCGCCATATTTATCTGGGCTGCTTCTATTCGGGCGTTATCACTTCTCATTTATATCACCAAAAAGCGTGCTGAACGCCTGCTGCTCTGAGCCAGGCACTGGGCTGAGCTCTGGAGAAAGAATGAGGTGCATGCGCTTGAGTTCCTTCCCTTGTGGAACACAAGGAGATTAGACAGGGAGGCGCTCTTCCTAAAGTGTAACTCTATTGCAAACAGAGAACCCAGGAAGGCTTCAGAGAGGTCATGACTTTTGAGCTGGGTGTTGAAGGATGAAAAAGAGTTTTCCCAACTATGAAATTATTAACATGTTTGCAAGAGTCCAGTCTATCACTGAGTAGGAACAGGTTCCGAAGGTGGGACAGACTTAAGTTTAACGAGTCCTAACTCCTAGAGACTCCTTTCCCATATCCAAGGTTTTTTTGTAGGTGCAGTTTCAAAGTGGAAACGTGAAGTTTAACTGCATTATTATTTTTTTTTAATCTTGTCTTGAATACAAAAATAGGTAAAAACATTTTGACTGCCCTAAACTGAAAAACCTAAGAACTAGATACTGGAATCATGACTTATAATCCTGCAGGGGAGCTGAAACTGTACTTTCCTTTCCATCTTGTTTACTTATTGATAACGTGAATGTTGGCTGTAATCAAAAAGAACAATACAAGTGTTGGCTAGGATGTGAAGAAATTGGAGACCTTGTACATTGTGGGTGGAAATGTAAAATGGTATACCAACTTTGAGAAACAGTTTGGCAGTTCCTCAAAAAGTTAACGTAAATTTACCATATGACCCAGCAGTTCCACTGCCAGTCCTCCCAAGAGAACTGGAAACATACGTTCACCCAAAACCTTATGCATGATTGTTCATAGCAGCATTATTCATAGTAGCTTAAAAATGGAAACAACATAAATGTCCATCATCTGGTAAATGTATAAACAAAATTGGTATATCCATACAATGGAATATTACTTAGAAATAAAAAGGAATGAAGTATTGGTCCATTCTACAACATGAACGAACCTTGAAAATACTATACTAAGTGAAAGAAGCCCGACACAAAAGCCCACATTTTGTATGATTCCATTTATAGGGCATGTCCAGAATAAGCAAATCCATAGAGATAGAAAGTAGATAAGTGGTTGCCAAGGGCTGAGGGGAATGGAAAGTGACTGCTAATGGGTATGGGGTTTCTTTTTTGGGGTGTTGGTTGCACAAGTCAGTGAATATACTAAAACCCACTAAACTGTACACTTTTAAAAAGTTAATTTTGTGGTAAATGAATTAAATCTCCAAAAATGAAAGTGATAGCAGAGAAAGGTTTCATGTCTACATCTCATTTGAAGACAAAAATAGAGAAAGGTTTTAAACACTGAAATTCCCGGGGAAGAAGACACAACAATCACAACAATTCCTTGAACTTAAGACAAGTGAACAGATAGGATGTAGTGGGGAGGGGGAAGGGTAGGGAGGGAGAGGGGAAAGAGGAACGGGTAAAGGGACATGAAAATTAACTACATTGTATGTTGAGAAGTTAAAATAAAAAAGTAAATTAAAAAACAAAACACAAATAAATGGAATTGCTTTTTTAAAAAAAATAAAATAAAATAAACTGACATTTCCAAAATCTTTTAAATCTAAAATATGCATGGTTTTATTAATCCCTAAAGTGAGATGGTCTCATTATCAAATGTTTTCGCTGTTTACATTGCTTTCATCCACTGAACATATTATCATACAACAAATTTATTTTAAAAGGTGATGATGAAGATGATGCAGAAGATGAAAATAACATTGATAACAGAACTAATTCAGATGGACCAACTGCAAAACGGCCAAAACCACCATCTTAACGATAGCTTTTATGAAATTTAAAAGACTGCTACTATATCCTAATTATCACACACTGATATTTGAGGAAGACTTGTACTCTAATTTGGAAAAATATTTATTTTATTCCCTTGGGACAATTTTGTCAGAGAGAAACTGTTTCTCTGTTTCTAGCAAAGAAAGATAATGTTTAAAAATAAAATCTGTTTTCTTTAGTGAGAAATAATTATCAGGCCATGGACATAAAATAGAACACTTCATAATGTATAAAATTCCTCTAAGGTGGCAACTGAATTTTTATCGTTTTCTATTTTTAAATTAGCCATTGAATTAAATTGTGCGATGTCTGTATCTTTTAGCTTCTGCTTCTGAACATGTCATGGTTCATAGGCAATAACATTTCGAAGAACTGATGTGAGCAAGCAGTGAAATTTGGGTATTAAATGTAAGAATGTCAGTTCTTTATAAGTAGAGGAAAATAAAGGAATACAAGTACTGAAGAGAATCAAGGAGAATCCTTGAGAGAGACCCAAGGAAATCTTGAATTCACACCTATACCCAATATACGGACATCCAGAGGTGATACCACTCAATGAATGTGCATTAATCTTCTGATATATGTTGTACCATAAGAAACAATATATGTTCACAGCTACATAGGAAAAATAAGTTCTAGTGGTCTACAGTAGTGCTAGTCATCTATAATTAATAATTTGTTGTATATCGTCAGTTGGTTAGAAGAGAGGATCTCAAGTGTTCTCATCACAGAGAAACAGTTAATTTTTGTGGTGACAAATTTGCTAATCACCCTGATTCAATCATCACACATTGTATGCAAGTATTGAAATATAACTCTGTACCCCATAAATATGTACAGTCAGTGCGTCAATTAAAAAATAAAATTTTTTAAAAGTTAAAAAAAAGAAACAATCTATGTTGACTATAACTTAGATATTTTTCCTCCTCCTGTAGCTTTACTTTGTTGCTTAACAAAGGACTATTTAATCGGTATAAAAATATATATTCCTATAATATATGTGTGTGTGTGTTCCTTTTCTACTTGTCAGTGGGACTAAGACATTTTTTTATTTACCGTGCATCTTTACTGATTTAGATTCAAAGAAGATCAAGAAAGATTTCAAGAAATCAAATAATACATATCTAATGAAATACAAATATTTACAGAATTTTGGAATTATATGATTTATTTCCAAGATAAATTGAATCTCAGAATAGGTGTTTGCCCCAGGTTACAGAGCTCTCCATTGGCAGAGCTGGCTTATATACATAGACTTTAGATATTATTTTTTAAGCCGATAAAAGGTTAGGTAAATCATTAATCAGCCATTGTGAATCAACTTTATTATGAAATGATTTAAATACTACTGTAGTACTTTCCCAGTTATACATTTTGAAATCTATAGCTTACAGAGTACAAGCTATTAAGGAAACTCAATTTATACACCTTTTCATATCCTTAAAATACTGTTTTACTTGGAAATTCAGTCTTTTGCTAAGTACTCTTACATAATGGAAACAGTGCTAACTAGAAAAAGTTATAAATGATCAGAAATTATCTTGTTTAGTTTATGATAATGTTTCTAATATTTAACTCAGTTATTTATTATAATACTATTATCATTATACAATCCTTAGAGAAAAAAACTTACCTGTACATGGTTAAAAATAGGTCACATTGTTAAATTCATAGCTGACTTTTGCCTCTCATCATTTTGTGTTTCCTTCTTTGTTTAGTAAGTGTGTATTTAAAGATAATATTTGTGCTTTCAGTCCAATGTTTTGAGGTTCAGGGTTATAGGTGTAATTGATATTTTACTTAATTTTAATACAGATTCTAATTCTAATACTGTCTTCTTTATAAGTGAGCCACATGACAAAAAAGATCAGTTTGAAGGACCAGTGTAGAAAAAAATGACTTGCCTAGTTTTCTCATCTGCTGCCTTCTAATAGTACAGACATCAGCCACAGGCAAGTAGAACAGTTACTCTTCGAAGCAGCCCCAACTTTACTTTTGTGCAGGAAAGTCAACCCCACAATCCTACATAAAATATAAGCTTGACACTACACTTAGATAAATACATTTTTAAATGCAAAACATGGAATTTATGCAAGGTAGATGTCTTTTCTAAAAGTTGGTGCTTCTGTGTTACATTAAGAAATACTTTTTTTTTTTTGTCTTTTGTCTTTTTCCGTATCCGGCAACGGATCGCAACCCTCAGTGTTGCCCCCGTACCGGACCGGGGACCGGCAACGGGACCGCAACCCTCGGTGTCGCTCCCGCACCTCGCTCAGCCAGTGAGCGGGAACCGGTCTGTATGTGGGATCCGAACCCTCAGGCAGGAGCGCCGCCGCGCTTCCCAAGCGGCGCACCATCCAGTGCGCCACCGGGCTGGCCCAAGAAATACTTTTTTTAATAATAGAATTCTGTGGCCAAGGACAAGAATTCTTACTCTTTTATAATAGGTTATTGTTGCTTAGTATTAGCCGGGACATTTAAACTTTAAAAAAAAAAAATCATCTGGGAAGAAAAATCTGCTTTAGAAAAAAAATAGGAAAAAAAGTATGGAAGGAAATCAGCCCCTCCTCCCCAGTTTGGAAATGGAGATTACAAGGGTACTTCAAAAAGTTCATGGAAAAATAGAATTAGAAGATAATATGAATCTTTCCGTGTACTTTTTGAAGTACCCTCTTATAGGCTAGATGTGTATATAATATCTCTGAAAGGATAGTCCAACTGCCTCTAAGAAGAGGAGTGGGAGTTGTGAGGAGATTTTTCATTGTATACCATTTTGGGATTTTGTTTTATTTTGTTTTTTTTAAAAAAGATGACCAGTAAGGGGATCTTTTTTTTTTTTTTTTTTTTTTTTAAAAAGATGACTGGTAAGGGGATCTTAACCCTTGACTTGGTGTTATCAGCACCGCACTCTCCCAAGTGAGCCGCGGCCGGCCTTCGTTGTATACACTTTTGTTCTCTGCATTTTAAAAAAGTTTTATGTATGAGGGCCGGCCCGTGGCTCACTCAGGAGAGTGTGGTGCTGATAACACCAAGGCCATGAGTTCAGATCCTATATAGGGATGGCTGGTTAGCTCACTGGCTGAGTGTGGTGCTGACAACACCAAGTCAAGGGTTAAGATCCCCTTACCGGTCATCTTTAAAAAAAAAAAAAAAAAAAAAAGTTATATGTATGTATTTTTCTACACAAATATAGAAAAAGTTATTCAATTTTTAATTTTAAAAAGTCATGCTTTAAATTTAGTATGGGCAAATCAAGCATATTAACAGTTTATTTATTTATTTATTTATTTATAAAAAGATGACCGGTAAGGGGATCTCAACCCTTGGCTTGGTGTTGTCAGCACCACGCTCAGCCAGTGAGCCAACTGGCCATCCCTATATAGGATCCGAACCCGCGGCCTTGGTGTTATCAGCACCACACTCTCCCGAGTGAGCCATGGGCTGGCCTATGCATATTAACAGTTTAAAACACTGGCATGTAATACGTGGCTACAACCAATTCAGACTTAAGAAGCAAAACAAAAAAATCCACATTTCCCATCTGACTACTTTTGTCAAAAGACGGAATAGAATTCAACTTCCAAAGGGATTAGGAGAGCTAGGCTAAAAGTTAGGTTTAATACCTAATATTTAGGTACCATAGGTATAGTACCTAAAAAAAAAAGGGAGGGGTTGTTTCTAAAACCGATGAGCCTGCCTTAACCTTGAAAAACTTGCCCTATAGTGAGTGCATTCTTTTTTTTTCTTTTTCAAGAGTGTATTATTTTCAAAGTATATAATGAATTCTACAATGTTGCTGTAACTATTCCAGTTCTCAGGTGAACTTTGGGATCAGAATTGTTCTATTTAAAGACATGACCCAGGAAACTGAATTCTAGATAGTAAGCTTCTATTCAAGTAGCTCACATTGGGACAGCAACAGGCTATTGGGATACAGTTTTAAATAGAAATTTGCGATGATGCCAGAAATTCTGTTGGGAATAGAAGTAACTTCTACAAACAGTAGTTTAAATGAGTGCTTTATGGACCCAAGATATTGCTTGAACACCAGAGTACTGGAATTGTGTGCTGTAGCTCTTAAGAGTCATGACACTTGGTGCATGTTAGGTGGTTTAGGAGACCAGAGAATTTCTCAAGGGCTCTAACTACCTCTTAAAACCTTGTTTGTGAATGTGTACTGTTTTCTCTGCATCAATAAGGAAAATTCCAAGACAACCAGTATCACAAGAACTGAGGTCAAGCGTTCAGATCCCCTAACAGGACAGCAGCCCAAACAAACAAGAACTGTTGGCAAAAATAGAGAGACTCATTTTAAATCTTGGCCTTGAAGAGAATATATCACTACATGCTGAAACCTAAGAGTTCAATAACTAACTAGGACATGTGACAGATTATGCTATGCACTTTTAATAAATATTAACCCTTTATTCTCTCTGGAGAACTAGATTGTTTTACAGTCTAGGGAGAAAAGTGGCAGCAAGAATTATTCATTCAATAAGTAATACAGGGCTGGTTAGTTAGCTCAGTTGGTTGGAGCACAACCTTATAACACCAAGGTCAAGGGTTGGGATTCCCATACCGGCCATCCGCCTAAATAAATAATTACTGAGGACCCACTATGTGCCAGGTACTGTTGGAGGCATGGGGCCTATGGCAGTGAACAGACAAAATCCCTGCCCTTATGGAATTTAGATTCTGACAGTCAAAATATATAACGTGATGATAAGTGCTGTGGAGAATAATTAAACAAGGAAGAAGAATGCTTAATTTTAAATAGGGTTGTCAGAGGCAGCCTCACTAAGGTGACATTTGAGCAAAGGGTTGAAGGTAATGGAGCAGGCCAGTGCTGAGCATCCAGGCAGAAGATACACTGAGTGCAGAGGCCCTGAATCAGAGTTTTTTGGCATGTTCAGGAATCATCAAGAAGACTAGTGTGGCTGAAGTAGAGTCAGGGGTGTAGAGAGTAGTAGAAAATTAAGTAAAGGTAAAGGGCAAGGCAAGGCCACTTATTTAGGACTTTGTATGCTGTGTTAAGGATTTTGGCTTTTATTCTGAGAAGGGAAGCTATAGGAGAATTTTTGAAAAGAATATTTTTATTTATTTATTTTTTGACCGGTAAGGGGATCATAACCTCTGGCTCGGTGTTGTCTGCACCACGCTCAGCCAGTTAGTGCACCGGCCATCCCCATATGGGATCCGAACCCACGGCCTCGGTGCTATCAGCACCACACTCTCCTGAGTGAGCCATGGGGCCAGCCCAGAATAACATTTTTAAAGGATGCCTCTGACCACTGGGTTAATAATAGACTTGTAGCCGGGGCTCAGGCAGATTTTGGTGGATGGAAAGAAGATTCACAGCTTGGTTTTGGAGAGGTTCAATTTCAAGCTCCTGGTAAGACATCTTAGTAAACCTATCAAATAGGTAGTTGGATATTCAAGTCTGGAGCTCAAGAGAGAGATGTAAGGTAGTGATGTAAAAAAAAAGTATCTAAATTGGGCAGTCTAATACATGGTAGCTACTTGCCACATGTGGCTATTTAAATTAATTAAAATTTAAAATTCAGTTCCTCAGTCACATTTGCTGCATTTCAAGAATTCCTTTCATGTGGCTAGTGGCTACTGATTTGGACAGCATAGATATAGAACATTTCCATCATTGCTACAGTTCTGTTGGACATTAATGGTCCAGAAGCCAACTGAAGAAAGTATCTCAAGGACATGGAGTGTCAAAAACTGCTAAAAAGTAATTTAAGGACTGAGACTTGACCATTGGATTTGGTTACATGTAAGTGACTGGGGACCTCTTGACAGGAGAGCAGTTTTGGTAGAGTGGAAGGCAAAAGCCTGACAGTAGTATATTCAGGACAAACTGGAGGACTTAAAATCAGAAAATATAGACAACTCTAAAGATTTGCATTTAAAACAGCTGGGTGAACTTACTGCAAAATATTTGTTGAAGCTGTTCTAAAGAAAAGCAACTCTCATGACTAACAGTTGAGGCTTTAGTAAATGGTTCATAAAAACCTCCATGGATCAATGAGTGATTCTCCCATAACAGAATCATTTGAAGAGCTTTTAAAACACAATTGCCGGGCCGGCCCGGTGGCGCACTGCTACAGTGCGGCGCTCCCACCAAGGGTTCAGATCCCACATACAGACCAGCCGCTCACTGGCTGAGCAAGGTGCGGGCGCAACACCGAGGGTTGCGATCCCGTTGCCGTTGCCGGTCACGAAAAAAGACAAAAAGGGAAAAAAAAAACAAACCACAATTGCCTAGGGTCCACCTCCAAAGATTGATATAATTAGTTGGGGAGGGACGCCGGCATTGTTTATATGTGAGAAGTTTTGCTTTCTTTTTTTGTTTATTTCCTTGAGTAGTTCTAATGTCCAGCCATAGGTCAAGACCCACTCACTGACTTAGACCAAAACATAAATACTAATGCATGACAAGTCCCAATCATGGTCCAAAATTATATGTAACTTGTTGGAGAATTTATAGTGATGGCACATATTTAATGTAAAATGACTCATGCAGTATTGTGGTAAGCTTTTCTGCCAGTGTTCTGGAGACTGAGAATGTTAAATTCATCAAGAAGGAAATTGACAGTAGATCTAAATAAAAAAGACTAACACTACCCATGATGAACAAGCATACTGATTTGA
The DNA here is from genome assembly GCF_000696425.1 of Galeopterus variegatus. Classification (NCBI taxonomy): domain Eukaryota; kingdom Metazoa; phylum Chordata; class Mammalia; order Dermoptera; family Cynocephalidae; genus Galeopterus; species Galeopterus variegatus. The sequence goes on along the minus strand of NW_007726279.1, from coordinate 637,458 downwards.
TTATTTTGTGGGTGCAGTTACTCTCATAAGAGCACTTTATCTGATGATTCCAGTTCCCCCAAAGAATAGTTTTTTGTTAATTGCAAAAGTTCTGCAACAGAATCACATTCTAAATGTTAGAGATTCACATTTTTTACTTTTAAAATTGGCAGCATCTTTTTTTTTTTAATTTTATTTATTAATTTTGGGGTGGGGGGCAGCTGGCTAGTGTGGGGACCTAAACCCATGACCTTGGTAGTAGCATCTTTATTTTATTTTTTTTTAAAGATGACTGGTAAGGGGATCTTAACCCTTGACTTGGTGTTGTCAGCACCACACCCAACCAGTGAGCTAACTGGCCATCCCTATATAGGATCCAAACCCGGGGCCTTGGTGTTCTCAGCACCACACTCTCCCGAGTGAGCCACGGGCCGGCCCTTGTAGTAGCATCTTTAAAACTAGAAAATAAACGTGGTGACTAAAGCTCTACGAGTTAAATGTTTCTGCAGTTCAGTTATCTATTCCCTATACTGGCACTTTTGAAAAAATAAAAATATCTGGCATGTTTCAGTGAAAGACACTCAACGGGATTACTTAATTTTAGGTGTAATTGCAAATAAAATGACTTATTACATCATTGTGGAAGGGGCTGGCCAGTTAGCTGAGTTGGTTAGAGCACAGCCTTATAACACCAAGATCACAGGTTCAGATTCCCATTTGGCCAGTCGCAAAAAAAAAAAAATGTGGGAGATAGTTCCTTTTTTCTCATATCTGGAAGCAGATATTTACAAATTATGGCTCCTAGGATACTTGTCCCTTCCCTAAAATCCCTCAAGAACTTACTATATTTTCCATTCATATCGCTATATAATCCCGTATTCACTGTTTCTTGTGATGTGAATATGAAATAATCTATTATGTATACAGGTTTCTGACCCATTAGTTTCCACCTCCTCCTCAATCTAAGAGACTAAAAAAATATATTTCACCTTTCCCTCTATCCTACCAAAAGAATGCTTTGAACTATTAAATAGCCACAGACAACCAGTAATAATCTACAACTTGGATAAATAATTCCTAAATAATCAAAAAACAGATTAACCCTATAATCTGAAATTTAGTAATTAAACTTGGAAATACTATATTAATCCTACTCTGTATTTCTACTATCAAGGCAATATGAACTTGAAAGATAGAGGTGGACTGAACATTTACTTTCCACATCCCAAAATACTAGAATTTGAAGTATAAAAGACATAAAATCTACTTCAATAAAAAGGACTTACTACTTCACAAGTGGCAAACTCAGAAACCTTGCATTACATTAAGAATTTATAAAACAAAAAGTAATTGAAATAATTTTCTTGACTTCCAAAATATCACTGCCTCAAGACTAGTAAAACAGGAAACTGCCTCATGGTTTTTCTCAAATTAACCTTTTTTTTTTTTGAGAAGTAGTATAGTGGAATGATAAAGAGCTGGAGAACTGAAGCCAGACATCCTAGGTTCAAATCCTGGCTCTTCCTACTTACTTGCTGCATGCCCATGGACAAGTTATTAATTTCTATGTGCTTCAAGTTTCCTCTTCTATAAAATAGCACTATATCACAATACCTGTGTCATAGGACTATTGTGAAGAATGAATGTAAATCACTCAAAACCATGCCTGCTGCATGCACACTGAATACTCAAAACATGCAAGTGATTTGGTTATCTGACCCTCACAGAAACACAGGTATTTCAAATGGCTGCTCCTTTGAAGATTCAGTGTATTGTATCAAAAGATATATCATTTATGTAACTAGACCTTTGGAGGTAGTAAAAGAGATAGATAAGGTTAATTGGAGAAGGATTTGATCCTACTGCTTTTGAGTTACAAAGGTACCTGCTTTATACTTTAAGGAAAAGCTTGCTGTGGAACGCTCACACTTTCTGGTCAAGGTAATGCTTCTAGGCAACTTTCAGATTTCAGTAGCTCACACAAACTGAGAAAGTCCTTACTCAATAATACTGCCATTTCCATTCTTTGGCATGACTGGGCAGATAGTAACCCAGTGCTAAAACATTTGTCATTTGTGAGAAGTACTATAGTGCAGTAGTTAGGAACAGAGGCATCAGAATGCCTGGTTATAACATCTGGTCTGCTACTTACTAGCTGTGTGACCTTTGGCAAGTTACTTAACATCTCTACCTCAGTTTCCTTATTTGTAAAATCCAGATAATAATTGCCATCTCCTAGGGTTGTTGAAAGGATTACATGAGTTAATGAGTAAAGCTCTTAGAATAGGGCCAAACAAAATAAGCACCAAAAAATGTTATGATTATTATTAAAATAGTGTAAAATGTTTCCAGTATCAATGACATAACTGTATAAAAATATATGTTGATCTCATCGAGAAATGAAAAAAAATCTGTTTCCATTTTTTAGTTATTTGTATTGGTAGCAGACACGAGGTAGTACAAATGCAGAGGAGGAGGCACAAAGATCACATCTTCATGCAATTAGCCTATTGCCTGAAGACCTGACCCAGAGCCAGAAAAGAAAATCAGAAGGATGATGTCTTGGTAGTATCTTTTAGAGGGGTATCATGCATCTGATACAGACTGGACTAAATTCACTGCAGTATTTTCATTGAACACCTTGTTTCCATCTTCTATGTGTTAGTTATTTCTAGACGTTCAAACATTTCCTCTCTTCCCAATTAGCTTTTTAAAACTGGTAGCATTGGGCCGGCCCGGTGGCGCACTGCTACAGTGCGCCGCTTGGGAAGCGTGGCGGCACTCCCGCCGAGGGTTCGGATCCCACATACGGACCGGCCGCTCACTGGCTGAGTGAGGAGCGGGGGCAACGCCGAGGGTTGCGATCCCATTGCCGGTCCCGGTCCGGTGCGGGCGCGACACTGAGGGTTGCGATCCGTTGCCGGTCACGAAAATAGACAAAAAGACAAAAAAAAAAAAGAAACTGGTAGCATTAATGATTTAGCTAGACATTACCAACAGGAAGAACACATTCGGCTTATCAAGACAGCGATCACCTCCATAATTTTGTACCAATTCCTCATAAGCTGGTAGCAAGTAAGTATAAACAGTTGGCTTAGCTACAACATGAACTGGCATTTTAGTTTGAAGAATTCTGAAGCAAGCCAAGTAATTTTATAAAACTTAAATTTTATGACCATGTTTGGACCTTTTTACACAACACAATGGAAATGTTCATATTTTTTCCCCAGAGGAAAAATTTCTGAATCGCCACTATGTTGCACAGTAAAATAGAAATATGAGTTCAGGTACTTATTCAAGTTTCTAAAGAATGCAAATAACAAGACACAATTTTACTCCCCAAATCTGGAGTCATCAACATGATTTTGTAGTACTGTATCTCAGGCTTTACCTAAAAAGTCATTATTATTCAGATAAAGATAGTCCCCAGTCACATTTTTTAAAAAAGTCTCTGCCCCACCACAACTTCCTGAGATCTGTGAAGAAAACTGTAGTCTTGTGATCAGACTCCATATAGTACTGGCAGTTTTGTAATCTGGAAAAACCGGTGACTGATTTTACGTGTCAATCAGTTGTAGTCTGCTGATCTGATTAGAAGCCTTGACAAATGCCTGGTGGCGATTGCAAATAATTGCCAAGCATATGGGGATGATACAGTAGCCCACCGTTTTGGGATCAGCTCTTGTACAAGAATAAAGGAACAAAAACATCTGTAAGTAAGGTATCAGAAAAATAATTGTCCACAACCAAAAAGGCAGGGAGAGTAACCGAGCTTTCAAGGAGTGTGTCCATGTGGTTCCTTCAAGGGGCTCCTCAGGATGCTGTTGAATGTGTTCCAAGGCCAGCCTGTTGTAAGTCTCGTTGATTTCAAAAACATAGTAAAATGCTGCTGCACTTGCTAACAGATACAATCCCACTCCAATCCATCCCATCCGCTGACGGAAGTTCATCATTCTCCATGCTCTGTGCCTTCAAAAAAAAAAAAAAAAAAAAAATGCAGTTAGAGTCTAGTAATGCCACCACGACAACTATTCCAAATATACTCGTTTTATTTCCCACTAACACATTTATGATTTAAAGTAATTAAGTTACATTTATTAAGAAACGTAAACAACTTACAGGTGGTTTTATGTAATAGTTATGAGCAAGTAAAAGAACACTGGTTTTAGTATATACTGAGCTATACTTGTTATGTGAATGAATCCCAAAGAATAAATAAAAAATACAACCTGCTTAAACAGGTCCAATACACCTTCCCTTGTGAAACTGGAATTAAACTAGTTTCCTATGGGCCACTTCACTTTCACAGTTGAAAAACTCTCTGGCTAACAGTATTGCTTCAGACGTGAACACTAGCTTCTACAAGTCAAACCAACGTCGGAGCCCCCAAGTTAAGACAGTAACTCCTAAACACTTACAGTGGTCCTGAAAATCTTCCTGTTCCCACGGCAAGCGTTAAAGAGTCACTCAGTTCTGAATAATCGGGTGGCTTTGGCATTTCAGAGAGAGCCACCATAAAAGAAATCCCCTGGGTCACCCGGCTCGGAGAAAGGTGAGCGCTGCCAGCTTGGAGCAAACGCTAATTGTGATTAAGTACAGCGTGACTGCAGCCAGTCACGCGGCGGCCCGGCCCCTGTCGCTGCTGCAGGAGCCCCGTCTGAGTCACACGGCCCGGCCAGGAGGATCCCCAGCCACCGGGGCCTCCCTGGCAGCCGGCGCCGCCCCCTGCCTAGCTGCAGCGCTGGCCCACCGCGACCCGGGCTGCGCAGACGGTGCCAGGACCGGACCTCGCCGCCCTGCAGCGCCCGGAGCCCAGCGCCCGGCAGTCGCCGCCGACTGAGCCTGCAAAGCTAAGCAGCTCCTGGGTCTCACCTTCCTGTCCCTGGTGGCCCGCCCGCCCGCCGTCCCGGATGCCGCCCCAGTCGGGGCTTCCGGCTCGAGCCGGAAGCAAGCCCGCCCCGCCCCCGAAGGGCCCACCCCTCGTGACTTCCTGGTGTCCCGCCCCCGCGCCGCCTCCCTGAGCGAGCCCCTACAGCTACAGGTCAGACTCCAGCAGGGGCCGTGGCGGCGCCAGTGGGGCGCATCCGCCCGGGTGGGCTGCAGTCTGGGCCTAGAGACTGCGGCGCTCCGCGACCTTGACGTCTGGTGCCTCGCTCGCAACTCTGATCGCCCCATCACCCCACTCTGCGGAGGGCACCGCAGGGCCGGGGCCGTCTGGCATCGGTCGCCGTCGCTCCGCGCGCCGCCCGGGTGTCTGTCCGAGCCGAGGGAACCCGCCCTCCCGCGCCTCGTCGGCCGCCGGCTGACGGACGCAGGCAACGAACACTAGATAACGGTGAGGGGCAGCGGGCCCCGCGAGCGCTGGGGGCGGCCGAGGCCGGGGGCGGGAAAGATCGCTGCTGGCCGCGCAGCGCCGCAGTGTGGAGGCCCGGGAGCCGCCCCGGCCCGCTCCGGGTGCGCCCTGGACATCTAACTAACCTGACTGCTCTGTCCTCGCAGGCCGCTGGACCTCGGCATGTTGACGAGACTTATCTGGGGTACTGCGGAGAATTACTGTGAATTGCGGAGGGTTTCTGTGCCCTGGATGAATTAGAACTGAAATACGTTATTTATCGTTTATTATTATTGGGCACCATGACTCAGGCTTTTAGAAGTCTAGTGTAGGGGAGGGATATGAACCCTCGGAAAGCGCTGTTGATTGCCGGCATCTCCCAGACCTGCAGTGTGGCAGAAATCGAGGAGGCGCTGCAAGCTGCTTTAGCCCCCTTGGGGGAGTACAGACTGGGAGGATGTTCAGGAGGGACGAAAACAGGAATGTAGCCTTAACAGGGCTTACTGAGACTAGTCATTCTCTGTTCCCTAAGGAGATACCGGAGATACCAGGGAAAGAGGGTGTCTGGAGAGTGATCTTTAAGCCCCCTGATCCAGATAATGAATTTTTAAAGCAGATAAAATGAGCTTTTAGAGGAAGAGGGCATGACAGTGGGTGAATTGACCAGAGCTCTTGGGTATGGAAGTGACCCTTTTGACCTAGACCAGGACATGATCCCAGAAATGCAGGCCCCTATGTTGTCACAGGTATTAGGTGAGGCTCTTCAGCCTGCTCTTCAATACCTGAAATATCAAAAGCTGAGAGTATTCTCGGGCAGGGATCCTGCAGAACCAGAAGAAGAAGAATTTGGACCCTGGCTGTTTCATACTCCTCAAATGTTGAAGACATGTCAGGTGTCAGATGCAGAGAAAGGAAGGAGATTGCTAGAGAACTTTAGAGGCCCAGCAGTTGATGTTATTCGTGTCCTCAAGATAAACAATCCATTAATTACAGTCCTTGAATGCCTGCAGGCTCTTGAGCAGGTATTTGGGGTTATCAATAATCCTAGGGAGTTACAGGTCAAATATCTAAGCATTTACCAGAAGGATGAAGAAAAGTTGTCTGCTTATGTACTTACACTGGAGCCTTTGTTACAGAAACTGGTACAGAGAGGAACAGTTGAGAGAGATGTTGTGAATCAGGCCCACCTAGACCAAATCATTGCTGGGGCAGTCCACAGAACAGTTCACAGACAACTTGATCTGCCAGAGGATGGCCCAGCCCTTGGTTTATTGCAGTTACTGGCACTGATAAAGGAGAAAGAGGCAGCTGAGGAGGAGAAGACTCTTCTCCAGGCAGGATTAGAAGGGCAGTTCACCTGAATCTCAGGAAATTAGGAAGGAATATCTAGCAATGAGCAGAGCATGCTTATAGTCCAGCGATAGTAACCAGTCCCTACCTTGTGCTGCCAAGTAACTCATTTTTGTACAGTTCTCAATAGGAACACTTTATCATCTCTGTGCCTATTTAATACCTCCTAAATGGGTCATTGAATAGGAAGGATGTAGTTCTGCACTGGTATTTATCTATTTAAATTCACCCCTGTAGGTTCGGATCCTATATAAGGGATGGCTGGTTCGCTCACTGGCTGAGTGTGGTGCTGACAACACCAAGCCAAGGGTTAAGATCCCCTTACCTGTCATCTTTAAAAAAAAAAAATTCACCCCTGTAAATTTTTTATCATACAAAATTGTACAAAAGGTCTATCACTAGATGTATGTACATCCAGTGCATATGCTGACCAGATCTCATTGAGATATCAGCTTGTTTGGTAACAAGTGCAAGTGTAGCATGTCACATATGACCATGTTGTATCATGGAGAGTTTTTAGGTGTGTATTGCCCAACTGTTACCGTGAAGATCATGAGTTTAATATACTAAGTTACTTTCTGTGTAATCAAAAGACAGACTTGAATGCAGAGGTTGGTAAGTTTGCAACAGCCATATTTCTGATATATGTCATCAAAACATCTAGTTCTGAATACCATTTTCATGGTTGTTATAAAATTATAAGTGTAGACTTATAAAATAAAAGAATACTAATAAAATGACTTCTTTTATCTGTTTTGTTTATATCAGGGTTCCGAGAGATTTCATTTGAACAAAGAGTTCCTAAATCATGAATCTGAAAAACACTGAACTTAGACAGACTTAGTTCCTTGGACTCTTTCCTCTTGGTGCCCAGGGGGTGGGAAATTGTTTTCTAAGTGAGATTGCTGGAGGAACCTTCTACTAAAGCAGTACAACAGAATGAAACAAGGCAGTACACAGATTAACACAAGGAGTAGGTCCAGACATACCAGTTGTATTGAACTTGGAGGGAGAAAGAAAAGACGCGAACGGTGCGTGCCTCTCTGCATGGCAGACTGAACTAAAAAGTTGTTCTGCCTACTTTCTCATTGAATCCTCTTAAAAATCCTGCAATATAGGGCCGGCCCGTGGCTCACTCGGGAGAGTGCGGTGCTGATAACACCAAGGCCCCGGGTTCGGATCCCATATAGGGATGGCCGGTTCGCTCACTGGCTGAGCGTGGTGCTGACAACACCAAGTCAAGGGTTAAGATCCCCTTACCGGTCATCTTTTTAAAAAAAAAATCCTGCAATATAGGAAAACTCAGTTTCACACTCATTGAACACCACTAGGTGGTGATAAGTATTCAGGGTAGGCCACAAGGCCAATGAAGGAAAAAGGATTCTTATGTAAATGGTTTCACACCTGCCACCCTGGAGAAATTCCAGACTGGGGAATTTCTCGAGGCTTTTTGTGGAAGAATATTAAAGTATTCACTCAGTCTGGGGCAATGACTTCCTCTCTAGGTCCATGACACTTCTAGAATCTTCTAATTAGCTTGTCAGAGAGGCCTGGCCTTGGCAAATGCCCTGATCCCCGTCTCTACAAGTGAGAACACCCTTACTGATTCTACTTCACTCCCAGCCAGATCTTCTCACAAAATTGAAAACCAGGTCAAGTTGTGAAAGTCTCTTAAAGAAAATGAAATTTAGGTTCAAAGTACTATTTAGCTTTAGGTTTTCCACATACTGTCCTGCCTCTGCTGCCAGCCAACCTAACCCTGATTTTAGAGGTGTTAGTTTTCTTATGTGCACGAGGATTACCTTATAAATTGGGTGAGTATATTAAATAAATTAATGTGACTTTTTACTACACTTTATTAATCATTTATTAATTTGGTGTAAAGTAGGTTTGTAAATCACCACCCTAAAAGGTGAGCTGGGATTCAGAAAGCTGGGTTCTAAAATAATAGAATTTTGCAGGTGAGGTAAGTGAGATTCAGAGAAGTTGGTAGTGTGGTTTAGGGACACACAGTCTCACATGTGTTTCCAAATATTATCAGTATATCTTCTGATGAGTGTGCTAATTCCCTAACTAGATTCTATGCTCCCCTTGATATCAAGGTGTCTTATATCCCCATATAAGCCCTCACTTGCAAGGTAATAATTCTTAACTACTTAGTAACACTAATACCTTATTATATATAATAATAATAGCGATCATTTGTTAGCTCTTCCTGTGTGCCAGGCATGGTGCTAAGTGCTTTACATCTATTACCTTATTTAATTCTGATTAACACCCTTGTGGATATATATACCATATCTAATTTCAAATAAGGACACAGACATTTGAATAGGTGAAGTAGTTAGCCCAGGGTCATGCAGCTAGAGAGCTACCAAGATCTGTCTGGTTCCAGAGCCAGGACCTTAATCATTGTGCTAGATAACCTCTGAATTAGTCTGTTTTTGTTGCTTATAACAAAATACTTGAAACTGGGTGATTTTTAAAGAAAATGAAATTTATTGCTTGCAGTTTCCGAGGCTGGGAAGTCCAAAGTCCATTTGGAGGTGGCAACAGTGACCCGGGGGTCTCACATTTCAAGATGGTGGAAGCAGAGAGAGAGAGACTCTCCTCTCCTTTTAAAGCCCTCAGAACCACACCCCTGACCACCATTATTAGTCATTCACTACAGCACGGTCCTACAATCTAATCACCTCTTCAAGACCCCACCTTTCAATTACCATAATAGGATTTTCCACCTTTAACAGTTGCAGTGAGGATTAAGCTTCTAATATATGAATCTTGGGAGACAAAATTCAAGTTTCAATGAGTTTTGGAGGCACATAATTCAATCACTACAACTCCAAGATAGTTTGGCTCTGAACCAAACTAGCACCAGTTCAAGAGTAAGTATGAGTAAATGAATATAAGCATTGGTGAACCAACCCCTATCCATCACTACTCCTGTCTCCCTTCAAAAAAAGTAAAAATAAGGGCCGGCCCGGTGGCGCACTGCTACAGTGCGCCGCTTGAGAGCGCGGTGGCGCCTCCCGCCGAGAGTTCGGATCCCACATACAGACCGGTTCCCACTCACTGGCTGAGTGAGGTGCAGGCACGACACCGAGGGTTGCGATCCCGTTGCCGGTCCCAGTCCGGTGCGGGGGCGACACTGAGGGTTGTGATCCGTTGCCGGACATGAAAAAAGACAAAAAGGAAAAAAAAAAAGTAAAAATAATAATACAACCCAGCTTATGCTGCAGAAGAGACAACACTGTTAGCAACCACCCAGCAACTATTAACCCTCTTCCTCCCTTGTAACTAAGATTTGTTCACCCACTTTACAGAACCGTGAGTTTTAGAGGAAGCTAGCCTCTATCCCTGGTAGGGGGAGAGGGTGGTAAATCTTGATCAGTTTAATCTTGATTTAGTACCTATCGCCAAACTGCTTGTTTTAGGCATGGGCAAATAATGCAGTTCTATGGAGTGAAATATGAGCAACTATTTTTAAATCTATCTTTATGTGAGTATGGGCTCTGGTGCCACACTGCCTCAGTTCAGATTCCAGCTTCACCATTTGCTGACTCTCTGACCTTCGGCAAGTTTATTAACCCTTCCTGGACCTCAGTTTCATCAACTGAAAATGGGATAATAATGGTGCTTCCTCACAGGGTCATTGTGAGGACCAAATGAACTAATACATGTAAAGCGCTGTTACCTGGAATATAGTAAACACTTGATAAGTAGCTATTGTCTTCGTTCACCTTTGCTGTGTAATAAATTAACCCAAAATGGAGTGGCTGAAAACATCAGCGGTTCAACAGATATTATCTCCCAGTTTCTGTGGATCAGGAACCTGGGAGCAACGTAGCTGGACAGTTCTGACTCTCGCAGACTGAAGTAGAGGTGTGGGCCAGGGCTTCCGATCTCACCTACATGGGCCTCTCCACAGGGCTGCTTCAGGACATGGGGCTGATTTCCCCAGAAACAGGTGATCCAAGAGAGAGTGAGAGAGAATACCCAAAATGGAAGCCATGGTCTTTTCATAATCTTGTCTCAAAAGTGACATCCCATTACTATGTCATATAGAAACAGCTCAATAAACCCAGCCCATACTCAAGGGGAGGAAATTACAGTGGAGTGTGAATTTCAGGAGGTGAGAATCCCTGAGGAGCTATCCTAGAGGCTTTTTGTGACAGCTGTTATTATCATTTTTACATGTGCAGAGAACAAAACTACACTTATGTTAATTTTACTTCATATTTTACCCCTAAATGACAAAACTCCTCTATTAGAACTGTGTTAAAATTTTTAAAAAATCCTTCATTACATTCCTTGTCATTAATTTAGTGCTTTCATGTATCAGAGTAATAAACACAGGATTGTTTTTTGTCCATTCTAAAGGCTGCTACAGGCCCACTTAAGTTTTACAACCAGCATATGTTCACCTTCTTAGAGGACAGGCATAATTACTTCCTAAATTTCTCTCTGCTCCCAGCAGTAAATGCCCAGCTGCTTCTCAGTGTCCCTGACTCCCTTCTGATCTGCCCCCTCTCTTCCTTCTGAGTGCCCTTTAAGGGGAAGCAATAACCTACATGGCCCCTGACACTTCATGCCTTCTGGGGAGTGGAGAGACTTACCTTGTACCAGCTAGCTTCTGGCTTCTAAGAAAACATACCCTCAATACACAACAAAAGCTTTTAAAATGTGCATTCCTTTTATCTAATATATTCTGTATATAGAAATGTATCCCAAGAAACTAAATAAGGATGTCCACAGAGAATGGGCAAAAAGAGCTTTTCATTGCAATTTTTTTTATAATTGTGAAAAAATTAGAAACTATATAAATGCCCAATAATAAGCAATAGGTTGAGTAAATTGTACAACATCCAAAGGGCTAATAAACTGCAACCATTTAAAAAAATTGTATGGGTCGAAGCATGTGAAGTTGCTGTTTTTGTAGGTCAAAACTAGTTGAACTTCAGTAATTTCATATGGTTCAATTTAACAGAGGGATGTTTTTGGTATACAGATAAGTTTCTGACCTTTTATTGAGTGAAAAAAGCAAAGTGCAATGGCGTTTGTGGAACAATCTTATTTTTGTACTGACAAATACATATAAATATACTTGCTAAGAAAAAAGTGTGGAACAACATACACCAAAATGTTAACAAGAGTTATCTCTGAGTGACAGAATTATGGGCAATTTTATCCTTTTTTAAAAAAATGAACTTTCTGCTTTTTTCCAATGAATACATCCTATTTGTGTATTGTTTACAGATTCTTAAATATATGAAACAAAATAAACCATGAGAGAGAAATTACAAGAGATCAACCCTATGCTTTTATTTAAGGCATTAAGCAAAGCAGGGCCTAGGCAGGTTCTCTGTAGGGGGTAAGTATGCTAGTCCTTAAGGCTAGAGGGGATTCATCCTAGACCAGGAGAATGGCCCACCTGGGGACACTCAAAAGACTGTGGCTTTTCCTCTAAGTAACTGACCCCCATTTGAGCTTAGCTGAGACCAGAGCAACTAAAGGAATATGCACATCTTCCAGGAGGCCTACTAGACACCTGCTTGTCTGCCCAGTACCTGTTCACTCTTCTTCCAGCAACACTACCAGTTTTTGTTTGAGGATTCTCTCCACAGTGACTTAGCCATAGTTCAGGGGTAGACAGATGACTCAGCCTTAACTAATCAGTGAATCACATTCTTCCTGGTTGTAGCGATTGATTCAGGGGTGGGCATGTGATCTGGTCAATCTTTTTTTTTTAATTGTACATAGTTGTGTGGTACAGTGTGTTGTTGCAATATATGCATATATTGTACAATAATTAGCTTAGGGTAGATAGTTTGTCCATCACCTAAATATTTATCTTTTCTTTGTGGTGATTATGATCAAGATACTGTTTTCTAGATATTTAAAAATACACAGTACAATACAATATTATTAGCTTTAGTCACCCTAGAACACCAGAACTTCTTCCTATCTACCTGAAACTTCATGTCTGCCAATTGCCCCCCTTCCCTTCCCGGCCTCTGGTAACCATTATCCTACGCTCTGCTTCTATGAGAACCTCTTTATTTATTTGTTTGTTTGTTTCACTCATTTCACATATGAGTGAGATCATGCGGTATTTGTCTTTCTGTGCCCGGCTTATTTTACTTAACATGATGGTTTCCAGTTCCATCCATGTTGCTGCAAATGACAGGATTTTTTTTTTTTTTTTTTTTTTTTTTTTTTTGGTATCTAAATAATATTCCTTTGTGTATATATCCCACAGTTTTTTTTTTTTTAAAAAAAGATGACCGGTAAGGGGATCTTAACCCTTGACTTGGTGTTGTCAGCACCACGCTCAGCCAGTGAGCGAACCGGCCATCCCTATGTGGGATCCGAACCCGGGGCCTTGGTGTTATCAGCACCACACTCTACCGAGTGAGCCACGGGCCGGCCCTACCACAGTTTTTAAATCCACTTATCCACTGATGGACATTTAGGTTGATTCTGGCTGTTGTGAACACGGAAGTACAGGTATCTCTTCAATATATTGATTTCATTTCCTTTGGGTATATACCCAGTAGTGGGATTGCTGGGTCATACAATGTATCTATTTTTAGTTTTTTTCAGGAAGCTCCATACTGTTTTCCATAATGACTGTACCATCCTGACTCAGGGATGCCACACACAATGAGGGATGTGGGGCACTGTGTACATTCCCACCCACAATGTATGACAGTGCCCTTTTCTCAGCATCCTCGTCAGCATTTGTTATTTTCTGTCTTTTGATAATAACCATTCTAACTGGAGTGAGATGTAGTTTTAATTCGCATCTCCCTGATTAGTGATGTTGAGCATTTTTTCATGTGTCTATTGGCCATTTTTATGTCTTCTTCTAAAAAATGTCTGTTCAGGTCCTTTGCCAATTTTTAAATTGGGTTGTTTGGTTTTTTGGCTGTTGACCTGTTTGAGTTCCTTATATATTTTGGATATTAGCCCCTTGTCAAATGCATTGTTCACAAACACTTTCTCCCATACTGTAAGTTGTCTCTTCACTTTGTTGATTGTGTCCTTTGCTGTGCAGAAGCTCTTTAGTTTGATGTAGTCCCATTTGTCTATTTTTGCTTTTGTTGCCTGTACCTTTATAGTCTTGTTCAAAAAGGCACTGCCCAGTCCAATTTCATGTAGCATTTCCCTGTTTTCTTCTAGTAGTTTCATAGTTTCATGACCCAGTCAATCTAGATCCATCTACATCTCCTCAGCTGCCTCTTCCAGCCTTTCTACTGAATTTTAAACTTTTCAATTACAGCTTTACTTTCCTAGCACTCACTCATATTGTCTGATTATTCCAGTTTTATTACTTTTCTATTCTTATATCATGACTGTGTTATTTATTATTGCCTAGCCACCCCAAAATTTAGTGGCTTAAAACAACAATAATCATTTATTATCAGCCATGGTTTCTTTGGGTCAGGAGTTCAGACAGGGATTAGGAGAGGTGGCTTGTCTCTGTTACATGATGTCTGGTCCTCAACTGGAAGACCCTAAGGGTGGGGGTGGGGATGTAGAATCACGTGCAGGCTCGTCACTCACTTGTCTGGCCATTGATGCTGGGACAGCCCATGGTCTAGCTGGGGAGGCACTGTCTCCCAGAACACAGGATTTTGTCTGCCAGGCCTTTCCATGTGGCCTGGGCTTCCTCACAGCATAGTGGTTATGTTCCAAGAGCTAGGCAAGAGCTGTAACCTTTTTATGATCTAGCTTCAGAAGTCATACAGCATCACTTCTGCTGTGCTCACTGGTCCCTGGCTGTGCAGTCACAAGGCCCCTTCCCTACCCAGATTTAAGTAAAGAATCTAGATCCCACATGAGTCACATAGTGAGAAGAGCATGTGTAATAGGATAAATATATAACTGGAAAATAAAATCTGTCTCAACCACTGACTATCCTTTGTTATTACTCTTAAGATATGTATTCCAGGGTTTTTTGTTTGTGTGACTTTCAGTTTGTTTATATTTTAATTTCCCTATGTTGTCATCGTTTCCTCCAGACAGATCCATTCCTTGGGTAAGACAACTGGAGCAGCTGTTTGGAGCCCCACATTCGAGCGGAAGCCATGGGGATGGATTCCACATTGTGTCCCATCTGTGGGTAGCCCCGCACCCAAGTGTCTTCTGTCTGTTTTGTTTTCTCTTTCGTATTGGAAACTTTTCACAAATGAGACTGAGAAAATGTGTAGTTTGCTCTCACATGTACTATGATCCTGAGCTGTCAATTCTCCTCTTAAAGTGGGGCACTAAATAGCTGATTGTAAGCACTGTTTTCGTGGATGGAGCTGGAGGCCTGGAAGGAGCCTCACCACAGGATAGTAGGGCAGTTTTTTGGTTGGGGGATCTCAAAATATCAATAGCTGGTCTTTTCTCTCAAGCTGTTCAGGTTCTCCTGGGAATGATCCTTTAATCTCCTACCCAAAGGGTATGAGCCTCACTATTTACATTCAAGGAGCCAGATAGGAAACAGAGGCCATGGGTCTCCCTGTTTGACCCTTGGTCAGGAGCCTCACTCATATCCTGCACTGTGTCTGGCATCTCTGACTCAGGAGCATCTCTGGTTCAAGTCCAATCTGGCCAGAGGGTGGGGTGGAGCTCTGGATGTCTTATTGCGCTACTTACATCTGACTTTCAGCCAAATTCTCCGAATTAATTTCCTGTGGCTGCTATAACAAATTCTCACAAAGTCCATGGCTCAAAACAACAGAAAAATTTATTCTCTCATGGTTCTGGAGGCCAGAAGTCTAAAATCAGTTTCATTGCTCCAAAATCAAAGTGTCAGCAGGACTGCACGCCCTCCAGAGGCCTAGGGGAGAATCTGTTCCTTGCTTCTTTCTGCGTTGGTGACTGCCAGCATTCCTTGGCTTGTGATTATATCACTCTATTGTTTAAAGCCACCATCTTCAAATCTCTCTCTACCCCATCTTCACCATGGCCTTCTCTTTTGTGTCTGTGCTAAATCCCCTCTTCTTCACTCTATGAGGACACTCATGATTACACTTGGGGCCCATCTGGGTAATCCAGGGTCATCTCCTCACCTCAAGATCCTTGACTTAATCACATCTGCAAAGACTCTTTTTCCAAGTGAGGTAACATTCACAGGTTCCAGAGATTAGGACCTGATATCTTTGGGGGCCATTCCTCAACCTATTAACCCCTCTGTTTTCAGTCCTGTCATGTGACTGTGCTTGCTGCTGTCCCTAGTGTTTTAGAAGTTATGTGAGGGGAGATGCATTTTCAATTGGTAGCTCCTTCCATAGGGACTATTCCTTCAATAGCTGTCCATATTCCAAAAATGTGTTGACATCTCTCTTTGGCAGCTGATATGCTCCCTTCTCTTGGTTGTTGTAGGCGTATACTTGTTTTAATCCTTGACTGTCATTTGAATGAGTTTCAGGTGGAAAGAGATAAATATGTGTGTGCAATATACAGTGTTTAACCAAAAACTTCTCCATAGTCTTTAAATATTTTTATGTATAGCTTTATTGCTTTTCCTATTTGTTAAAATATTATACACTGTTTTAAAAATATATACACTGTTTTATAAATATTTTAAAAATATTCTAACACTAAAGACAAGTAGGCCACTAGAAATCACACCTTTTATTCAAGAGCAATGGTTAAGATTTAGGTCTACCACTATATCCCAAACATTATGGCATTTTGCTCCAACCTATTTGAGTACGTACCTCTTAAAAAATAGAACTTTTCTTATAATGCCAATATCTCACCTGACAAAATTGTCAATGACTTGGTATCATCTGATACTCAGTTCATATTCAAATTCCCTGATTATCTAAGAAATATCTTCTAAGAATTGACTTACGGGAATCAGGATCCAAACAAGGGCCACACATGACACTTGGTTATTATGCCTCCAAAGTGACTTAATTAAAGCAGTCCTCTCCCTTTTTTTCCATGCCATTGCCTTGGTGAATCTCCAATTTTAAAAAGACACATAAGAAACATATTTATACTCCCCACGTTGTTCCAAAATGGTTTTGAGACCATCCAGTGGAGCGTGCTGTTCTTTTATGGAAAGACTTGTGGCTGCGACCTGGAGCTAATGGAATCAGCTTAAGTCTGACTCAGATATTAAACTCCAGGCCTAGTCACTGTTCTTTGAAATTCAGATTTTTCAAGAGGCACCTCTTTTTCACCTAAGGGTCTTGAGCAGCCCTATCCAGGCAAAGCTATCTTTGGATCGGATGGGATCTAGGAGAAGGCAGAAACCCCAAATGCCAAATTCCTTCTACAGAGGCTATAGTGCCCAGGGGATGCCCTTGATACATTTCCTTAAGTTCATGTACATTGCTTTTAAAGGGAAACATTCAAGAATCCTTCCCTCAAATAATTGTTTCAGAATATTACTGAAATTGGGCTGAGCCCATGGCGCACTCGGGAGAGTGCGGCACTGGGAGCGCAGCAGCGCTCCTGAGGCGGGTTCGGATCCTATATAGGGATGGCCGGCCGGTTAGCTCACTGGCTGAGCATGGTGCAGCCAGTCTCAAAAAAAAAAAAAGAATATTACTGAAATATGTATCAGAAAAGGACATTCATCTTTTTTACTGGGGTAAGGAGAAGACCCCTACACCTCCTTCCTATGTTTGAGGATCTGCCCACCGTATTAGTTTCTTAGGGCTGCTGTGATAACATATCACAAACTGCGTGGCTTAAAATAACAGAAATTTATGATCTTACAGTTCTACAGGCCAGGGGTCTGAAATCAAGATGTCAGCAGGCCATGCTCCCTCTGAAGGCTCTAGGGGAGGATCTGATCCATGTCTCTCTCCCAGCTTCTGGTAGTTGCCAGCAATCTTTGGCATTCCTTGACTTACAGACATATCACCCCAATCTCTGCTTCTGTCTACACATGGCATTTTCCTTGTCTCTGTTTCTCTTCTTATAAGGACATCAGTCACTGAATTAGGGCACACCCTAATCCAGTATGACCTTATTTAAACTTAACTAATTATAGGGCCGGCCCATGGCTCACTTGGGAGAGTGGTGCTAACACCAAGGCCAGAGGTTCGGATCCCTATATAGGGATGGCTGGTTAGCTCACTTGGGAGAGCGTGGTGCTGACAACACCAAGTCAAGGGTTAAGATCCCCTTACTGGTCATCTTTAAAAAAAAAAAAAAAAAAAAAAAAA